>NC_092743.1:58498424-58798781 GCF_047496795.1 Chiloscyllium punctatum
TTCCTTTTTACTTCCAGGTCCTCCAAGCAACTTTGCAATTCATTAACTATTCCTCCAGGTAAGTATCATGAGGCTGGTGCGTGATGGAAAGACAATGAATGACAATGCATAGAGAAGTTCATCAGGAAGGTCAAGTTCTTTCTGCTGTTATGGCCTTTCTTGTTACTGTTACATACATAAGGATGTGTTAAAAACTGAGAGTTGAATATATGCATAATGATTGCAACAATGTTAATTGCAGGTATGACAATTAACAATATACTATGAAGACAGATGATCTATATATTGAAGGGAGTCAAAGAATGGTAAGAGATTGATTAGGTTATTAGCCAAAAACTGGTGTCTCCTTCTTTATTTCCTGATTTCTAACCTTCTAACAGACCTACCCAAGTCCCAGGGCTTCCTCCTTATTTGTAGTAAAAGGCCAGAGACAATGAGATACAAGGCCTGTGGCAGTTCCTTGTGTTGGTAATGAAATACTTCCTTTGGTTAAAAAGAAAATATATCATCGGAACATTCACAAGTTCTCACAATAAGGAATGTAAGATAAGTTGTACAAAGCATTTATTTAATTAGAATGATAACAAATGTAATAAACAAGCAAAAACATCATGTCTTGTAGTGGTTTTATTGTTTCCCTTATGTTAGATAAAGAATTGGGAGGAAAAGTGTATGAAGAATGAAGACTCATGAACGTGGTATTTCACGAACATTTATGATACATGATAGATAGTGTTTAACAAAGATAAGGAGACTGAAAATGTGAAATTTCTTTCTTATGCTGCAAAGTGTGATGAAGGAGTTGGTGTGAGATTCAACTATATCTGACATTGATTGCCATATAGTTTGGTGGTGTCACTGCCAAAGTCAGCTCCTTTCACTGAACTCTGGTTCGTCATATTTCCTGATGCAGGGCTAATGCCTGAAACGTCGACTCTCCTGCTCCTCAGATGCTGCCTGACTTCCTGTGCTTTTCCAGTGCCACACTTTTCAACTCTGACTTCTCCAGCATCTGCAGTCCTCACTTTCTCTCAAATTCCCTGGATCCCAAATAACAGCACCGTCTTCTCCCTTTATAAGCCCAAAGGAACCTCTATGAAGAAGTTTAAAAATCTGTGAGCACTGGATCCAGTTTCAGTATCCTCAGTTACAATCCTTACAGGAATTCAAGTTGGCCTTTGGAGCTTTGTTTTTTAGAGCTTGACTGTCCTTTTAAGATGAAGCATTGAATTAAACAAGAAAGTAAGAACTCCAAGACATATCAGGATGTTTTAATTTGTTTCTCCACATGATGTGGACAGTGCTTGTTAAGTCACATTTCATTCACTTGCTCAAGTTGCTGTGAAAGGGGTAAGTCTTCGACTTTGCATTACTGGAGTCCTAGACTTGGATGTTTCCAATGTCTTTGAAGGAATTTTGATGGTTTAGTGACTTGGAAGGCAACTTGGAATTGGTATGTTACAACCAGGTGAGAAAAGGTGTATCAGTTTCCCTGTGTTCAACCTCCTCAGTTGCTCCCTAGAAGAATTTGTTCTATTTCGAAGAGGCGGTGCCTCACTCCAGTTAACAATGTATTTAACTGCTTTTGCTGTAAGTAATAAGAAGCAAATCATTGAGATTTTCATTAAGCAAAGGAAGAACAGATTTGGTAACTGTTAAAAACATGGAAAATAACAGAAAAATGACATCAGGCAGACAGCCGGTATGCAGTGTCTTGGGCCCACATATGTACACTCATACAGCTACAGAGGAAATTGTGTCCAATACAAGGAAAGGTTAGGAAAATTGGTTTAATGTCCTTTCATTTCAATTAGCCTTTTTTTTGGATACAATCAATCATCACAAATGTTGCAATTATTGAAATGTCCTCGGATTACTTTTCGTTTTCTTTCAGGGCTGATCACATCTTTTCAGAAACAAGAACCACATCCTGATGTTATGCAATTCCCTATTATGTTACATCATGTTTCCAGAAGTCTCATTTCTAAAGCAGAAATTCCAACTTACAACCAAAGCCTCTTACAGGATAGGTTTTTTGCATGTCAAAATTGACTGTTGGCACAGAATGGAGACAATTGACTTTGCAACTATTATCAGAGTGCTCCTGTGTTCCTTATATATAGATAGTGGGGTTCGGAATGAAATTTAGATGTAAGTCTTTATTCTAGTCAAGAGGTTTTGACCCCAGGACTCAATGTGTGCCATATACATTCCAAATAACAAATGTTAATGTCTGGGTAATTACCCCTTGAATAACCTTTCTGCAACTGTGCTATTTAGAAATTCATTTGTATATTGTTGTCCTTTTGGCTTGCTTCAGGTCAAATGGCTTTGGTGGTCATATTAAAGGACTCTAGCTCATTTTTAATTGGATTTCTCTCGAACCAAAGCTCAAGGCTTTTAAGTTAATCAATGAGAAGAGACTGTATATAATCATGACACTATTTCTATTATATTGTTGCTGATGACCTTTTGGTTGGTAGAATTAACAGTGTTGTAATCTAAACTTGGTGATCTATGACAATGCATCAAGTGGATTAGATTAGATTACTTTGGCCCAACAAGTCCACACCGACCCTCCAAAAAGCAACCCACCCAGACCCATTCCCCTACGTTTAACCCTTCACCTAACACTACAGGCCAATTCACCTGGAAGGAAACCGGAGCAAGCCCACACAGAGAGTTGCCTGAGGCAGGAATTGAACCCAGGTCTCTGGCACTGTGACGCAGCAGTGCTAACCACTGTGCCACCGTGCCATCCATGAATCATAGTACTGCAACTGCACTAGTGCAGTTACTGAAGAGTCTTCCCACACTTCACCTCTCCCACCCGTTAACTTCAATGTTTCTGAGATTGGTGCCATATTCAGCCAAATATTATCTTGCTGTTGAAGGCATCTATTCATATGCCCACAAGAGGAAATACTCTGTTAGATTTTGTTATTGTTAGATCCAAAAATAAGTAACAAAATAAATCAGGCAAATAAGTTCAGTGTTGTAAAGCAGGTAAGGAGCATTGACATTAATGTAGTGAAATTCAAGACCCACGTAGTAAAGGAGAAAGTTAATCAAAAATAAAGGCACCAGATTGGAATAGTTCAGATTACAAGAAAACAATGTCAACTCATTGATGTGCCGTGCAAGAGAAAATGATACACAGAATAGTTGATCATTTAGTGTAAAGGAAATCATTGATTCCAATGTGAACATTTATCACCAAGAAGTTTCAGCATGCCAAAAATAAATCATTAGTAGATAAAATTGAAGAAGATGGTATATAAATTCAATAGGTATAATTTTAAAAAAAACACAGAAAATACAAGAAATCAAGGATAGAGATGAAGAAAGATATAGTAAAACATGATAAATAAAGATTTAAGAATACTGATATAACTCCGGTGGATGTCACTACTGGACAAGTCAGGTCCTAGATCATATTTTGTTTTGTTTTGGTTTTAATGAAGTAGTATCCTGTTGAAACAAACATACACAATGTTGTAGATTTTGTTTTAATAATAAAACAGAAGATGATTAATAAAATGGATAAACTGAACTACCCATTTAAAACACAAATTCAAAGATATCTAAAGACACAATGAAAGTATATAATCTCATTAATCCCAAAATACAACTTTATAAATTGAAGAAGGAACAGTAACTTTTGTACAGCAACCAAAATCTACCCCGGCACAGTACATGAAAGGATGAAGATTTAAGAATACTGAGCATGAGCTAAGTACCCAGACAGTACTCAGACCAGACTCCCATGACATTTTTAAGCCATTTTGGTTTATAGACTAAAAATGCAGATAGCTTCTTCAAGCACAGAATCTGAAAAATATACTCAGCTTCAAGAAATCTCTTCAAAGTTCTATCTCAACACTCCTGATCTAATTTTAAAGCTAGACCTCAAAATCTATTTTAGAACAAATCACATAGCTACAGGAATACTTAATAATTAATTATAAGTTCAGACATACCAAAAAACCTATGTTTCTCACTAAGCCAATATCCAAGAATGCAAACTTGTAATAAATAATATCAAAAATGTGTATGAATCATACAGTTTACATTACAATATAACAAATAAACCAGTAAGGAAAAAAGGCAGAATGTGAGATATGATTCCTGACAAGAGAAAATAATTTTTTAACCTGATGCCAGAATGACCCTAGATGCTGGACAGCTAACAAAGTACTTTTGAAATCTAATCATCATTGTAAGGTAGGAAATGTGCAGGCCAATTTATTCACAGAAAGGTCACACAAAAATTGTGGCAATGACAACATCATCTGTTTTAATGATGTTCTTTGAGAGATAAAAGTCACCCAGGACGAAAGGGATAACTTCCCTGCTGCAATTTCAAATAAAAGCATGGGAGCTTTAACCCAAGGGGTGAAAATTTTTGTTGAACATTTCATCCAGAAAGGTCACTCCTGACTGATATTCATACTGTATAATGAATAAAGGACCATGTTAAGAGAAATCTGTTAAGCTATAGAGGGACCTGCATGTGAAGCGGCAATGAAATATTCAAGTAGTCTGAAGTAAATGAAGGCCAAAGAATATATTGTATATTTTAGAGTTAACAATTGTTTTCTGACTGAATGAATAGGCAGGATATTCAGATTAGATTGTAAAGTCAAAATAACATTCTAAAGTATATTTCCAGTTACTATATCCATATTAATAGGCACAAGTCATGATGGCTTGTCACAGGCGCCCAACATTTCGAAAGTCATTGAGGTCTTTTAAAATTTGGCAGTGTTTGTGGCCAATACAACCACTAGGTGGAGCATCATGTGTACATGCACCAAACACAATGTCCATTATGCATCCCAGTAAACAACTCACAACCTGGAGTTCAACATTTAATAATTTGCTGCATTCACCATAACTACTAATTGAAAATCTTTGTTTTGAAGCAAATCAGGGCTTACTCCAGATTGATAAGAGAAATTTATGCTGAACAATGTAAATGAATAAATTAAGTTATTGATGAAATTATTTTAAACAATCTCTTTCAATATTTTAAGATATACATATGAGGCAGATGAGTCTTGGACCTAGACCTTCTGGAAAGCTTAGATCTATGATTACTTGAAATATTTAGAAAAGGAACAAAATATGCTATTACAATATATGGTATGGCAACAGTCTTAAAATGTGCTAGTATGTAGCAATGGGCCCATTACACAACTACCAACATATGTATGTTAAATTTGTTGCTACTTGTCCTTGGTTTGATATCGTAATGGTGCAACTTGCTTCACCAGTCTCCTGGAGGCATTCCATCTTTTTTAGTTACAGACAATTTGATGGATTGATTGTCACCTTTACCGAAATACAGTGAAAAGCATTGTTTATGAGCAGTACAGGCAGATCATAGTAAGCAAGGATGTACAGATCAAAGAGACTTAGACAGAGGCATAGAGGTTACATTGCACAGGGTGTGCACGAGGCGAGATCGACATTAGCAAGATCCATATTATTTGAGGCTAGAGAACCCATTCATCAGTCTAATAACGGCCAGAAAGAAGCTGTTCCTGAACCTGTTAGTGCGTGTGTTCAGTCTTCTGTATCTTCTGCCTGACAGAAGGGGTTGTAGGAGAGCATAATTGTGCTGCGATGGATCTTTGATGATGTTGGCAGCCTTTCCACAGCAGCAAACCATGTAAATGGAGTCCATGGATGGAAGGTTGGTTTCCGTGTTGGTCTGGGCTGTGCACACCACCTTCTGTAGTTTCTTACAATCCTGGGCAGAGCAGTTGCCAGACCAAGTTGTTATGCACCCAGATATTATGCTTTCAGTGGTGCATGTGTAGAAGTTGGTGAGGGTCCTTATGGACCTGTCACATTTCCTGAGCTGCCTGAGGAAGAAGAGGTGTTGTTGTGCCTTCGTGACCATCACATCTACGTGGAAAGTTCAGGAAAGTTGGTTATTGTCACTCTGAGGAACTTGACACTCTCCACCCTCTCAACCTCAGTTCCATTGATGTAGATGAGGGCACAGAAATTAGTATTCTTGCAGATGATGGTGATGTTCCCATGTATCTGCTGCCCTTGTTCTTTGAAGTGGTAGGTGTGAATTTGAGAGGTTCTGTTTAAACCTTAACAAGTTGCAACAATACATAACTGCAACTGCGCAGTAGTGGGGAGTAAGGATTCAACATGGCAGATGGGCTGTACACCATGTAGGATACTTTATTCTGGCCGGTGTTGAGCTTTTTAGTGGTGTTGGAGCCACCCTCTTCGAGGTGGATGTATGGTATTCAATAACACTCTTGATTTTGCCTTGCAAATGGTAGAAGGACTTTGGGAATCAGGAATTGAGTTAGCTGCACCTGAGTCATAGTCATAGAGTTGTACAGCATCGAACAGAAAAGTCAGTCCAATGTATTAATGCTGACCAGCTATTCTAAATTAATTTAGTCCCATTTGCCAATTGGCTCATATCGCTGTAAATCCTTGCTATTCATATAACCATCCAGATGTCTTTTAAATGCTGTAAATGTACCAGCCTCCACTACTTTCTCTGGCAGGTCAATCCATACATGCACCACCCTCTGAGAAAAAGCTGCCCCTTAGATCCATCCCTTTGAAATCTTTCCACTCTCACATTAAAAATACACCCTCCAGTTCTGGACTCTGCTACCCTGGGGAAAAGACCTTGTCTATTCACCCTATTCATGCTCCCCATGATTTTATAAACATCTATAAGGTCAACCCTCACTGTCCGAAGCTCCAGGGAAAATAGTCCCAGCCTTTTCAAGCTGTCCCTGTAGCTCAAAACATCCAACCCTGGCAACATCCTTGCAAATCTTTTCTGAACCCTTGAAACTTATAGAATTATGATCCCCAAAGTGCTCCCCCATTGACACCTCACTCACCTACCCTTCCTTAATTCCCAAGAGTAAGTCAGGTATTGCACCTTCTCTAGTAGGTACATCCACATACAGAATCAGAAAATTTTCTTATACACAAACCCTTTAACACTATGGCAGTTCCAGTCTATGTTTGAAAAGTTAGAATCCCCTTCCCATTACTATCCTTATTATCCTTACAGATAACTGAGAACCACTTAGAAATTTGCTTCTCAATTTCCTGCTGACTATTAGAGGGTGTCAATAGTGCAATTCCAAAATCAGTGATCATCTCTGTCTTATTTCTCAGTTCCACCCAAATAATTTTCCTGAATGTACACCCACAAAATATCCTCCTTAAGTACAGCCATAATGTTATCCCTAATCAAAAACTCCATTCCCCTTTCTCTCATGCCCCCCTTTCTATCGTTCCTATAGCATCCATACCCTGGAATATTTAGCTGCGAATCCCATCCATCCCTAAGCCATGTTTCTGTAATCATTACAATATCCTAGTTCCATGTTCCCAGCCATGCCCTGAGTTCATGTGTATTACCTGACAGGCCTCTTGTATTAAAATAAATGCAGTTGAATTTATAAATCCTACCTCATTCTCTGCTTTATTCCTGCCTACCCTGCATCAGTCTCAGTTTGATCTCTTTTCTCACTGTCTCCCTGGGTCCTCCCATCCTCTTGTTTTATGAGTTTACTAGCTCCCGAGCAGCTCGAGCAAATCTCCCCGCCAGTTTAGTCCCCTTCCAATTCAGCTGCAACCCATCCTCCTTATACAGGTCACTTTTACCCCAGAAGCGATTCCAATGATTCAAAAATGTGAAGTGTTCTTGTTTACACCAGCTCCTCAGCAATGCATTCATCTGCTCTATCCTCCTGTCCGTACTCTCACTAGCTCATTGCAGATATCCAGATATTACTACCCTTGAGGACCTACATTTTAGCATTCTGCTGAATTTTCTACATTCTCACCTCTGAAACTTGGTCATTTTCTCTTCAGAATTTATATGGCTGCTTCAGTTAACTTTCTGATCAATTGTAACCCCAAGAATCTTAATGATGTGGGATTCGGAGATGGTGATCCCACTGAACATTGAGGGAGGATAGTTAAATTCTCTCTTTGGAGATGGTCATTCTATGCTGGGACTTGGGTGACATGTTGGCTTGTTACTAGCCACTTATCAGCATAAGCCTGAATGATTTCCATGTCTTGCTGAATGCAGGCATGAACTACTTCAATATCTGAGGTACTAATCATTGTACTGTCATCAAGGGATACCCCACTTTTAATATTATAATATAGAGAAGCAAGATAGTAGAAAAATCCTTCAGCAAAAAGGAACATTGACTGCTGTGCTTTGATTTAGTGATGACTTCTATTCAGGGTCATGGTTTTCTGCCATGGGTGTGCTTGCAGCTGGACAGGATGGTTTGAATCAGCAGATCTTTAGATGTGAGGGAGAACATCCCATGTGATCATGGAATATGGATGTAGGATTTATTCTTTTTCTGTCCTTCACTGCTGTTGCTCAGATTTATGACTAACCTGTTTTGAGTCAAGGTGTGATGCAGCTTGATGGACAAGTTATTGCCATTCTGAATGATTGGTAGCATGTTCCTTCTCATCATTGATCTCAATGCTGCCATGCTTTAGGAAGAGCTTCAGAGGGTCTATGAAACATCTTGCTTCTTCTCCCTTGGGGTGTTGAAATGTTGGATGTTTAACCTGAGAATTGAAAAAAAACAAGACCAACAGCCAAATCCAAACAAATACATTAACTGGCAGTCCCTGTTTGTGAATAAAAGGTTGAGATTGTCAATTGCAAGTGTTAGCAGAAACATTAGAGAATTATCCCTTTCCCACATATCTCCACACAGCTGTATTTGTAATCTTTTATGTCAAGTTACTGTATCTTGTTCAAGCCCATAGTGAGATCTCAAAACATAGTAATATTAACCTGATTGTATACTGTTAACAATTTTGCCCATCCTTCACTGGACCATATCATGTGCATGCCTGAATCTCTAATCTGAAGCATTGTCTGCACATTCGAAATACTTGATCTCTATTTGATATGCAGAATTTGCTGAACAGTCGACATCTATATTTGCATCTCATTTCTACATCTCTAAGGGGTTGGCCTTCTAAATATCCTATGACACAAAAGAGGTTTATCAGATTGAATCAACTTAGAACAATAACATCATATGGATACACTGGAAATACATATTCTTTACTTTACTTTGGTTAGATACATTGAAATTATAATGACCCTTTTATTTATTTAGGAATCCTATTAGACTGTTGATAAAGATGGAAACTTAATCTCCAATGGTTTCAGTTTTTAATGCCACAGATTTATTCTAGAGGCACAATAGACACTTTAACACAGGTCATCACTATGCCGTCCTCAGCTACATGGATCACACATACAAAGGAACAGTGCAACTTTGTAGAAGTACAGTTCATTTGTTGTTGCTGCTGGTGATCATTGCTGAATTGTATGTGGGTGGGTGAGAAGAAGGCATGTATTAACCGCTTAGTGTAGCAATTGAGGGCATAGCTACCAACTCAATTAAAATCCAAATGGTGTCTGGAAAATCATGTGATGTCAAATTTAAGAGCAACAGCCGATTATGCATAGACTCACAGACATTTACAGAACAGAAACAGGCCATTTGGCCTACTATGTCCGTACTGATCAAAAAGCATCTGGCTACACTAATCCGATTTCCAGCTTACAGCCCATAGCCCTCAAAGCAATGGCAATGCAAATGAATATCTAAATTACACTTAAGTGCTACAAGACTTTCCAATTCAAACATTCTTTCAGGAAATAACTTTTGGACACCCATCTTCTCGGTGAAAATTTTTCTCCTCAACTCTCCACTTAGTCTTCTACCTTACATCTGTGCTCCTCACAATACCCTCTCAACCACCACTCCAAGGAAAACAACCCCAGCTTATTCAATCTTTTCTCACGGCTCAGACGTTCCAGCCAAGACAGCATTTGGATATATCTCCTCTGCAGTGTCTCTAGTGCAATCCCATCTTACGTATAATGATGTGACCAGAACTGCACACAAAACTCCAGTCATTGCCTAAGCAGAATTTTATACAGATCAAGAATAATCTTCCATATCTCATATTCTATGCCTTGGCTAATAAAGACAAGTGTCCCATATGTCTTCTTAAACACCTTATCCACCTGCCCAGCTACCTTCATAGATCAATGGACAAGCACACCAAGAGCCTTCAGATTTTCAGTATTTTCCAGGGTGCTGGGACATTCATTGTGTAATCCCTTGCCTTGTTAGTTCTCAAGTGCACTGCCTCACACTTTGATTGGTTGAATTCAATTTGCCACACCAGATTAGTCCATTCTTTTCTTCTTGCAATTTATAGCCATCCTCCTCACAACTTAACATTCTTCCAGTTTTCATGTTATCCACAAACATCTTGATTATAACCCCTACATTTAAGTCTAAAACATTAATGTATAATACAAAGAGGAAGAGCCCCAGGAGCAAGACCTGCAGAACACTATTTGAAATTGACTTTCAGCCATACAAATATCCCTCTACCATAGAAACATAGAAAATAAAAGCCTTTCAAGGACCTTCAAGCCTACTCCACCATTCAATATAACATGCCTGATCATCCAGCTCAATAACCTATTCCTGCCTTCTCCCCACACCCTTTTATCCCTTTAATTCCTTCTTGAAAAAACTCTATTTTGGCTTCAACTGTTGCCTGGGCAGAGAATTCCACTGCTGTCTGGGTGAAGAAATTTCTCCTAAATGCCCTATAATGTAACCTTAAACTGTGTCCCCCAGTCCTGGACACCCCATAGTTGGGAACATCCTTCTTGGATTAACCCTGTTAGAATGTTATGATTTTCTAGTTTCTTCTGAACTCCAGGGAGAATAGTCCTAACAAATCCGGTTTCTCTTCCTACCATGAATTCTGCCATCCCAGGAATTAATCTGATAAACCTTTGTTGTACTCCCTTAACAGCCAGCACACGCTTCCTTAGATAAGGAGACTAAAACTGCACATGATACACGAAGTGTGGTCTAACAAAGGCCCTGTACAATTGCAGTAAGATATCCCTGGTCCTGTCCTCAAATCCTTTTGTTATGAAGGCCAACATACCAGTTGCCTTCTTCACTGCCTGCTTCACCTGCCGGTTTACTTTCAGTAACTGGTATACAAAAATATCCATGCTTTGTTGTATCTACCCCACCCCCCCACCTTTTCCAATCTATTGCCATGCAAATGAAAATCTATCTTCCCGTTTTTGCCTGTAACACTTCTGTGAAAGTGTTGTGTTCCTCCTGGCTCCAACTGAAGGCAAGATTAAAAAGGTGAAACTTATGTTTTTTGGTGACCTCCAGTGGTCCTTTTTAAGCATGGCCGGACAACACTCGGTGGAGATTTAAAAAATGGAGCAGAGCCTGCAGCGGAGTGCTTAAACAGTGACAGCTCTTGTCATTAACAAATGCCAGGGGCCCAACACCTATTTAAAATGACTGCCATGGATATCTGATGCTGAAAAGCCAAAATAGAACATATTTCACCAACTCTTGCAAAATAGACTCACTTAATTGGTTACTTTTGGCCTCCTTTTGAGGCAGTTAAACTGGCAAAACAATGTCTCATTTTCTCTTTTATAACATTCTTAAGTAGAAATTAAAATAATGCTTTTTCTTTTTAAATAGCTTAAAGTACACAATGCAATTCATTGCTTTTCTTTTTTTCCCAATGAGGTAACGATTGTTGTTTGTAAAACAGAAGATGGAGAATTCTCATATGTTTTGTTACTGCCTATTCGAATTGCATGTTTTCCTCCAGACTTGATGCCACTTGTGTATTTCAGCCACTTGAGCAAAATTTAAAATTATGAAGTCTCTGAAAAGAAAAATAAACATGTAGCTGTGCTCGCCTCTTTGGGCATATTTTACAAATCCCAACAAGGGAACGATGAACACAGATTATTTATCCATCTCAATTAGTTTTGAAATTCATCAGTGATGATTTGACAAGAAATCATCTGCCACCTCCAAACAGACCCCACCACCAGGGATATATTTCCCTCCCCACCCCTTTCCACCTTCCGCAAAGACCGTTCCCTCCGTGACTACCTGGTCAGGTCCACGCCCCCCTACAACCCACCCTCCCTTCCTGGCACCTTCCCCTGCCACCGCAGGAATTGCAAAACCTGCGCCCACACCTCCTCCCTCACCTCCATCCAAGGCCCTATAGGAGCCTTCCACATCAAAGTTTTACCTGCACATCCACCAATATCATTTATTGTATCCATTGCTCCCGATGTGGTCTCCTCTACATTGGGCAGACTGGACGCCTCCTAGCAGAGCGCTTTAGGGAACATCTCTGGGACACCCACACCAAACAATCACACCGCCCTGTGGCCCAACATGTCAACTCCCCCTCCCACTCTGCCGAGGACATGGAGGTCCTGGGCCTCCTTCACCGCCGCTCCCTCACCACCCGACGCATGGAGGAAGAACGCCTCATCTTCCACCTCGGAACACTTCAACCCCATGGCATCAATGTGGACTTCAACAGTTTCCTCATTTCCCCTTCCCTCACCTCACCCCAGTTCCAAACTTCCAACTCAGCACTGTCCCCATGACTTGTCCTACCTGCCTAGCTCCTTTTCCACCTATCCACCCCACCCTCCTCCCTGACCTATCACCTTTATCCCCTCCCCCGCTCACTTATTATACTCTATGCTACTTTCTCCCCACCCCCACTCACCTCTCATTTATCTCTCCACCCTTCAGGCACTCTGCCTGTATTCCTGATGAAGGGCTTTTGCCCGAAACGTTGATTTTCCTGTTCCTCAGATGCTGCCTGAACTGCTGTGCTTTTCCAGTGCCACTAATCCAGAATCTGGTTTCCAGTATCTGCAGTCATTTTTTTTTACCTAGTGGCGTGGCGTAGGGTGGTGTAGCCTGGAGCAATCCTCGGCGGCATGGTGTGGCTGGGAAGCCCAAAGAGGGACTCTGGTGGTGGTATGCTGTAGCAGTGGAAGAGGAAACATTGGAATCTCTTTAGATTTTTAAAAATTTTATTCTAAATTAATGGTACTCACTTTTCACTATATTTTATATGGAGTACATGTTAAATAAAAGATATTCTCATTTAATAGAGGTATTCAAAAACACAGCGGTCTTGTGCTTGTAGATAGCAAGAAACTATTCCTATTGATGAGGGGATTGTGAACCAAAGCGCATTGGTTTCAGATGATTGGAAAATGAAGCAATGATGAAGGAGCAAATGTTTTTCTTGAAACAAGTGGTTGGGATTTGAAATGCACACCTGGGAGTGTGATGGAGTGGATACTGCTGAAGCTTTCAATTTCAGTAATAAACTAGTCAGTGACAGCCAGTTTAGGTTCTGCCAGGGCCACTCCACTGCTCACCACATTACAGCATTGACTTTACACATTACAACACAGACAAGACAGCTGAACTCCAAAAGGGTAATGAGAGATATGTCAAAGTTGTAATTGACCGAGTGTGTCATCAAGGAATTCTATCAATATTAGAGTCATTCAAAATCAGTGGGAAAACATTCTGCTGGTTGGAGTCTTACCTGGCCCAAAGGTTGTGGTAGGGGAGTCCAGTCAGCTCAGCTCCAGGACATCTCTGCAGGAGGTCCTTAGGATACTGTCTAGGCCTCAGACATCTTCATCAATGACTTTCCCTCCACCATGTAGTTAGGAGAAAGGGTGTTCATTGATGACTGCACAATGTTTATTACCATTTGCAAATGCTCAGGTACTGAAGCAGTCCAGATCCTAATGCAGCATTACCTGTACAATATCTAGACATGGCTAACAAGTGGCAAACAACATTCACACTATACAAGTGCCAGGCAATGACCATCTCAAACAACAGAGAATATAACCATTGTCCCTTGACATTCAATGCCATTACCATCACTGAATTCCCACAAACAACACCCTGGGAGTTACCATTGACCAGAAACTGAACTAGACTAACGATATAAATACTGTGGCTACAAAAGCAAGTCAGGATCTAGGAACCCTAAGGCAAGCAACTCACCTCTTGACTCATAAAGCCTCTCTACTAGCCACAAGGCTTGAGTCAGGAGTATAAGAGAATACTGCCCACATGCTCAGATGAGAACAGCTCCGATAACACTCAGGAAGCACAACATCATCCAGATACTCGATTGAATGACACCACATCCAAAACACTCACTCTCCCACCACAAACATTCAGGAGCTCCTCTGTGTACCATCTACTACATGCACTACAGAAATTCACAAAGGTTCCTTATACAGCACCTTCCAATTTCCAACTATTGCCATATTGAAGGACGGGGTAGCAGATAAATTAGAACACCACAACTTACAAGTCCTCCTCCAAGTCTCAAATCATCCTGACTTAGATATATTGCTATTCCCTCACTATCACTTCATCAAACCCCTGGAATTTTGTCTCTAATGGCACCATGGATGCATGTGACTACAACGGTTCAAGAAGGCAGCTCACCACTACCTTCTCAAGAACAACTAGGGATGAGCAATAAATACTGGCCAGTCAGCAACACCCACATCCCATGAGTAAATTTTACATAAAGCCACTCACCCACTCTCTTTTGACAGCACCTTCAAAATCCACAACATCTGCAACTTAGAAGGGCAGGACAGAAGATGCATGGAAACATCACAACATCCAAATTCCCTTCCAATTTATACATCATGACTTGGAAATTTATCGCCACTCCTTTACTGTTAGAGTCAGAATTCTAGTACTCTCTTCCTCACCGGGATGTAGGTGTACCTCCACTACAAAGGCTTGGTGGTTCAAGTGGAAATTGGCAACAAATCCTGACCTGGTCAATAAACTGCCACAGAATGATAGAGTTGTGTTTCCTCCCAGGATAACAGGAATTACATGCATGATCTCTTGCATATGATTGTACACCAATAGGAATCCACATTTATGCATGTGGAGATTTAAAAAAGGTAGACTCATGGGAAATGTGTAAAGAATCAATAGCATTGTAAGTCATGGTGAAGCTTACAATTCTTGAAAACCAAATGCTTGCTCCTTGTGTTTATCTCTACAAGAGAATAAGGTAAAAATATTTTGAGATTCTCAGTAATGTCCATATTTCTGCAGAACAGCCTGAATGGATTAAGAGACATTTGAAATTCAGTCACTGTCACAGATATATGGCCAACCATAGGCAATCCCATCCTTGATCCTTTTTGTTGCAGCAGTTGACAAGTTTCATTCATTGCCTCTCTTATGAAGTTTTTATAATGAAAATGCATTCCCCTCATCCTTCAAATTTAGTAGGTGCAGTTTTCACTGATCTTTTGCCCAACTCTAAAGAATTTAGCCATACCATTCATTCTCAGGGCATTACAAAGACAATAGTTTTCATACAAATAGAAGACAGGGGTGTGGAGAACTAATTTAAATGATAGGATAAGCAAATATGTAAAAGGATATAAAATGAAAGATTATATTTGGTAAATAACAGTACTTACTGCCCAAAATCTAGGCTTACTTAGTGTTCCTGCGTTAAGATCGCTTGAGTTGTACATTGTTCAGTTTATTTGGGCTTATCAACTGTTGAAGTCATTTGTTTTGATCTCCTTGGGTAATAAAGTTTGTTATTACTGGAATGACAATGTAATGGCATGATGAAAGCTTTCAGAAAAATATAATTGACAGATCTGTGCAAAAAGCCACACCTCAGTAGTTTGCACTTGCGAAAACTGGCACTTTCCCAGCAACTCACAGCAGCTTGTTCAAAACCAGCCTAGATGCAAACATCTCACAAAGCACACAGTGCACCTCAATTAATTTAACTCAATTTCTTAAATGAGTTCATAAAATAAATTACACAACTTCCCCTGGCATCCTTTTTGAGTTTATGCATGGAGCAGGCAGACAGGCCTAGTTATTTACCTTTCCTGACTAAACAGAAGTACTTTTGCTGTAAAATAAAACTAGTAGGATAGAGAGATACAACAATTATGTCCTGTCCTTCATGTCTTATTCAAAGCTTATCCACTTAAATGTGATATTGGAGAAAGCTGGCTTCTCCTTCCTCAGATCAGAGTCTTTTTTTAGAACAGAGATAAAGATGCTTTGATTCCGAACACTGGAGCTCAGACTCTCAGGGCAAGTAGAATTTCACTGGCAAGGACCTTCGGAGCATATATGCTTGGCAAATGAACTATAATTTGTCATTCTTTGGAAATGTTTTGCTGTTCCATCATGCTCACTGTTATCTGGGGTATTTTTAGTTTAATTTTATCCCACCAAAAGTGGAAACATTTTTTAACAATACATTACTTCGAATCAGAGTTAACTCAGTACAGCATCAGTTTTTAACATAAACTATTATCTCCATCATCTCTTCACTTTGATCCTTTCCAATTAATGGTGAGTACTTTGTGGTTTACTCAAGTTATAAAGTAATTATGTATTTCAGTAATTCTAAAATAAGCAAACTTTCTGTTTCTACTAATATCTTTTGCTGTGGGTAAATCACCACAAGTTATCTGTAATTTGGCTACTTATAAGAAATCTCACAGACCATCAAGTACATAAACAATTATTTAAACTTTATTGCATGTAGCAACCAAAATAAGACCCCCCTTCAGGTAAGCACACTAAGCCTCACAACCCAACTTGGCTATTACCTGGTTAATGGTAGAATTTAGCTATGACTCCAAAAAAAAGTGTGTGTCTCTGATGTTCAGGATTTGATCCTTATGTACTGTTGTTCTTCGAAGTTCTGCCTATGAATAGTTCTTGTGTTGGAATCTCATGAAGGTTTTCATCCTTCAGGTCTATGATGTGATGTTATTGGTGATTCTTTTCATCCAAAATATTGCAAGGGTGCAGCTTGCCTTCTTATCAGAAGTAGCTTCCTTATTCTTGTTACATTTGGTATTGACTGTCTGTTTGAAGACACAGCTTTCCTCAGTTTAAATTCTTTTGGAAGGCAATCAGTTGTCCTTGTGGCATGAGGTAGCCATTCATCAAGCAATTGATAAAACTTTGTTTATGTAGCTTCAACTCCTCGTTTTCCCTAGCATGTCTAATTGCTTTCAATTCCTGAATAAGTTTGTCCTTGTACTTAAATAGTTTATTTCAGGCAAAGTTATTTCTGCTTCTTTCCATATGTAAGTTTATCTTTGTTGATTCTTTCAATCCATGAACAGATATTGTCGCAGCTGTTGGAGTTTTCCAGCTCTTCCTGTTTCTATTTTAGATTTGCAACATCTGCAGAATTTTGCTTTTATTAAAAGAGCTGCGGTTGCCTTAAAGAGATAATTTTAGTAGGAGAAAGAAACAGAGAATAAGCTAAGATTGTTTTCAATGGGCTATTTTTTCTGGCAAAATACCAGGGAGGCTAATGCCACTAGTCCTTATTAATGAAAAAAACATTGCAGCAATTTCAATTTCAGGAAAATTGGCAATTAAATACTCAAATCTAGCATTTGGTCTCCAGGATGAGCCATTTTATGGAAGAATGGCATTTTACCATCTGCCTAACCTTTGAAAGGCATTGAGGACTCAATATGTAGATAGGCCAAATAGAGGGGAGGCCATATTGGGTTTGGTGCTTGGCAACGAACCATGCCAGGTGTCAGATCTCTCAGTGGGAGAGCATTTTGGTGATAGTGATCACTACTCTCAGACCTTGACTATACTCATGGAGAAGGATAGGAGCAGACAGTATTTAATTGGGGGAGGGGGAATTACAATGCTATTAGGCAGGAATTGGGGCACCTAAATTGGGAACAGGTGTTCTCAGGGAAATGCACAACAGAAATGTGGATGTTGTTCAGGAAGCACTTACAGATCATGCTAGACAGGTTTGTCCCATTGAGGCAAGGAAGGGATGGTAGGTTGAAAGAAAGCTGAGTGACGAGGGATGTGGAACATCTAGTTAAGAGGAAGAAGGAAGCTTACTTAAGATTGAGGAGGCAAGGATCAGACAGAGCTTTAGAGGATTACAGGGTAGCCAGGAAGGAACTGAAGAATGGATTTAAGAGAACTAGAAGGGACTTGAAAATGTTTTAGGAGGTAGGATTAAGGAAAACCCTAAGGCATTCTACACTTACGTGAGGAACAAGAGGATGGCCAAAGTGAGAGTAGGGCCGATCAGGGAACTTGGGCCTGGAGCTGGAAGAGGTAGAGGAGGTCTTTAATGAATACTTTTCTTCAGTATTCATTACTGAGAGCGACCTTGATGTTTCTGAGGACACCGTGAAACAGACTGACATGCATGAACAGAAGGAGGATGTGCTAACAATTTTGAAAAACATAAGGATAGATAAATCCCTTGGGCCAGATGGGATATACCCTAGGTTACTACAGGAAGTGAGGGAAGAGATTGCTGCACCTTTGGCGATGATCTTTGCATTCTCACTGTCCACTGGAGTAGTGTCAAACGATTGGAGGGTAGCAAATGTTATTCCCTTGTTCAAGAATGGGAATAGGGATAATCCTGGGAATTACAGATCAGTCAGTCTTACGTCAGTGGTGGGCAAAGTATTGAAGAGGATTCTGGGAGGCAGGATTTATGATTACTTGGAAAATCATAGTTTGATTAAAGATAGTCAGCATGGCTTTGTGAGGTATGCCTCACAAACCTTATTGAATTCTTTGAGGATGTGACAGAATACATTGATGAAGGTAGAACAGTGAATGTGGTGTACATGGATTTTAGCAAGGTGTTGATCAGATTCCCCATGGTAGGTTCATTCAAAAAGTAAGAAGAGATGGGATACAGCGAAAGCTGTCTGTCTGGATACAGAATTGGCTGGCCCATAGAAGACAGAGAGTGGTGGTAGATGGAAAGTATTCAGCCTGAAGCTTGGTGACCAGTGGTGTTCCGCAGGGATTGGTTCTGAGACGTCTGCTCTTTGCGATTTTTATAAATGATCTGGATGAGGAAGTGAAAGGGTGGGCTAGTAAGTTTGCCGATAACACAAAGGTTGGTGGACTTGTGAATGGTGTGGAGGGCTGTTATAGGTTGCAATGGGACATTGACAGGATGCGGGACTGGGCTGATAAGTGGCCGATGGAGTTCAATCTGTAAAAAATGTGAAGTGTTTCGCTTTGGAAGGTTGAATTTGCATGCAGAATACAGGTTTAAAGGCAGGATTCATGGCAGTGTGGAGGAACAGAGGGATCTTGGGATTCGTGTCCAGAGATCCCTCAAGGTTACCATCCAAGTTGATAGGGCTGTTAAGAATGCCTATGGTATGTTGGCTTTCGTTAGCAGGGGGATTGAGTTTAAGGGCTGTGAGGTTATGCTGCAGCTCTATGGAGCCCAGGTTAGACCACACTTGGAATATTGTGTTCAGTTCTGGTCACCTCATTATAGGAAGGATGTGGAAGCTTTAGAGAAGGTGCAGAGGAGATTTACCAGGAGATTTGCCTGGACTGGAGGGTATATCTTCTGAAAAAAGGTTGAGGGAGCAAAGGTTTTCCTCATTGGAGGGAAGAAGGATGAGAGGTGACTTGATAGAAGTGTACAAGATGATGAGAGGCATAGATAGAGTGGACAGAAAGAGACCTTTTTCTCCATGGCAAAAATGTCTATCATGAGAGGGCATAATTTTAAGGCAATTGGAGGAAGTTTTAGGGGAGATGTCAGAGGTAGGTTCTTTACACAGAGTTGTGGGTGCGTGGAATGCACTATTATCAGTGGTAGTAGAGTCAGACACATTAGGGACATTTAAATGACTCTTGAATAGGCACATGGAAGGTAGTACAATGAAGGACTTGTTGGTCACTCTGATCTTAAAGTAGGATAAAAAGCTAGCACAACATCGAGGTCCGAAGAGCCTGCACTATGCTGTACTGTTCTAAAAATGGCTAACAGAAGACAATATGAGATCCAATGGCACTGTTACTACCAGAAATGCAGTGGAACTGCACTTTTGCTCTCTAGTTTTATATTTCCTAGAACTACCACATTTTTTTTAGCACACCTTTATTTGTCCTTGTGTGTTCCCATTGACATTAGCAGCTCACATAATGACTCTGCCTTTGGAGTGGCATACAGCAGATATCTTGGAAGAATTTTAACTTTTAGACACTTTCAAAGTGTCAAATTGTTGGAAACCTGAAGCTTCAGGCTGGTGACTCTTTCCCTCAGCCATAGCTTTATTATTACACTTGAAACATCTCCTAAACAATTGCAATGAGCTGGCATGATTATGACCTACCTTGACTGTTCTATCCTATATATATCTTATGTCCTCTGCTAGGAAAGGAAAAATGGATACAATGGCAAAAACTCTTCAAGTAAAGAATTTTAAGGAACAGGTTGGGGGATTGAACTAGGAGCAAATACAAACTGGTTTCAGGAGATTGCTTGACCCTAAACATACTGGACTAGATTTTATGTCTTTTGGTGGAATGAGGAAGTTTGACGCAGAGAGTGCAGTACACCAACTCTGGCCTTTTCCTCATGCTATAAAAAGCATGTCTCAACCAATTAGTGGCCTCCCAACAGGATAACTTGAGAAAGGGTAAGCTTTCAGCACAGTTCATTGTGGCACAGTTTGGTGAGAGGTGCAGAGGGAACCCTGATGCTGATGAAAAATAAGAAAATGGATCTTTAAATACATTGACCAAGATCTTCTGGTCAGCATCAGAAACTCTATTCTGTCCCTGATCAACTGCCGTTTAACTTCAGAAGAGTCCTTTGTGTAAACTTGTGGGCTTGGAGGCTTCCATCCAGATCAGGAATCTGTGCTGAAAATGCACACCTTTTCCTGATGCAGTTTGCCATGTTCCAAAATGTAATGGTCCTGAATCCACTTTACAGGTGCTGTGAGAAAGTGTATCAGACAAGAGGGAGAGGGAATAGGCTTCCAGTTGGCTGGAGATGGTTCAGGAAGTTTTGGAACAGCAGGAGTTGAAGAAGAAAATTTGCCAAGCAAAGGAAGGGAGGAAAAGACTACTACCAAGTAAAATCAAGGAGGATGCATAATTATTTTTATAGAGTAGAACAAAATCTCCTATAGTGTGGAAGCAGGTGATTCAGCTCATCAAACCCTTCAAAGAGCATCCCACCCCCATACCCTAACCCAGCATTCCCCATGGTTAATCCATCTAGCATACACATCTTTGGACTATCGGAAGAAACCCACATCACAGGGAGAATGTGCAGACTCCACAAAGACTGCAGCCCAAGGGCAAAATTGAACCTGGGTCCCTGGCACTGTGAAGCAGTAGTGCTAACCACTGAGCCACCATGCCACTCAATTTGCTTCATCAATACATTGGGAGTAAAAGAATAACTAAAGAAAGAATAGAACCCATACAAAGCCAAAAAGAAAACTGTGTAGAGATGGAAGATGTTGGTAATGTTCTTTTGAACTTTGGTTCTTTAGACTTTGTGTCTGTCTTCACAAAATAATGCTGGCTTTGTATTACTTGAGGAAGTAACAAAGAGGATTCTCAAAGGTAGTGCAGTTGATGCAGTCTACATGGGTTTCAGCAATGTTTTGACAACGTCTCACATGACAGACTGATAAAAGAAAAGCCCGTGAGATCCAGGGGAATGTAACAAACTGGATATAAAATCAATGCATTGGAATAAAACCAAAGGTGTTTTATTTCAATTGGAACACAATTTCCATTGGGTTCCTCACAGCTAAGTTTTTTTGTGGTACATTTGAATGATTTGAACATGAGGGATGATTCAGATGGTTGCAGTAGATACAATTGTTGTCTGCATAGTTGATAGGATAGAAGATGTAGACTGCAGAAAGATATCAATGGTCAATGATCAGGTAGGCAAAAAATTGGAAATGAAATTCAATGCAGAGAACTGCAATATGACACATTTAGGAAATTCAGACAAGACAAAGGAACACACAATCAGTGTGTGAATACTGACAAGCTTTGTCGTCCAATTTAAATGTGTCTGAAAATAGCCCAGCAAACATTCAAATTTTGAAACAAAAATGAAACTGGACAGATTACTTGGCATCAATTAAAGCACCAGAAATGACAACAGCATGCACAGCCCTGTCGGCCCTGCAAAGTCTTCATTATCAAAATCTGGGGGATACTGCCTTAATTGCGGGAGAACACACAAGCAACGGTCTGATATGTCATTCTCATGGAGTCATACCTTACAGACAATGTTCCAGACTACACTATCTACCAATCCTGGGTATGTCCTGGCCCACTGTCAGGAAAGGTGGCAGCACAGTGGTATAGAGTTAGGTGGAAGTTGCCAAAGTGGTCCTCAACATTGATTCCAGACCTCTTATCAGTTCATGGCAAGGAAACATGGGCAAAGAAAACCTCTTGCTGATTAACACATATACCTATCCCAGCCGCCAGCCCCACTCCACAACCTCAGCTGATGCATTAGTGCTCCTCCAAGTTGAAAATAATTTGGAGGAAGCACTGATGGTGGCAAGCAGGTAGAATGTACTTTGGGTGGGAGAATTCCACCACTGAGAGAGGCTCAATAGCAGCACTACTGATCAAGCTTTCAAGTTCTGAAGGACATATCTACTGGACTGTGGAGTACCAAGTTTTGTAAGCAGAAGAAACCTCTACTACGAGTGACACAGGAGCAGGAGACTATTACAGTGCACTACCACTGTGTTTCAGATATTCATTCTGATCTGACCAATAGTCTGCTTGATGAAGGCCCTGGTGAATACATGGCTCTCGTTTTACGACATTGTGGAAAACTTCAAATGCAAAAAAATATTCAGAGCTATTCTAACCTTCAAAGCGACAGGTATAGGGAGGCCATCAGGACAATTGGAAGCTATCTCCCCAGACAGCATGTCACAAAAGACTGTGACTGTCTCTCTGGAGAGACAGAGTCTTCTAAGGAACTGAAGTTCTGACATCACAACTATGTCCTTGACCTGTATACTGTATTGGTAGGGCAGTATCACATATTGCTCCTGCTTACTTGCTAATGTTGCCATGCCTGTGCAGACCACTGCACGGCAAGAGGTCTCTTGCCTAGCTGGACTAGAATGTGCACCTGTCCTGGACAGCTAATCTCCTCTGTCTACTTCTCCTCCCCTCCTCACTGGAGGAGGAAGGCTACTCCACAGTGCTTTATGCACGTCCAGGGCTGTGAGCTCCAAGCGATATTTCGGAAACCTCAAAGATACTGTAGCTCTACTTGCAGGCCATTCTCTCTCCTTATTGAATTCTTAAAGTAAATCTGTGAAAGAAAAATATTTGTAACAGTCCCAGCTAAATTTGTATATTTTTACACCAAACACAGCCATAGTCCAGTTTGTAGGCATCTTTATCCTCATGTTGCAATACTTCCTCGTACATTGCATAAATCACTCCCAATATTTTTATGGCGTGTCTAGCAAACTTAGTATGGGCCATAAAAATCCCAGGCAATTGTTAACAAGCTGAATTGCTTGTAAATTAGTGTTTCAAAAATGGCAGATGGATTGCTGATTTCAGCATCCGCACACATTCCCTATTATTCCAGACTGGTGTGATGACATTGAGTTGTTGATCTGACAGCGTTATGCCAATTTTTTTTTCAGATTGGGGATTGGAGGCTGTCACAGCACACTCATTTTGGCAAATAAAAATCCAGTCATGGAGCATAATAGTTTATTTTAGCTCCACCCTTCCTCAGATTTCCCTTTTGGGTTCAGTGAGGCATTCCATTCTATTCAATTGCTGAGCCATGCACTCTGGTATGATGCCAGTTTCAACTTGAATGCTGTGTCAAGTTCAGTAAACATCTTTCCTTCCTCTCCAGCAATGAATGCTTTCCTCTCATTGTTTTTTCCATCCAGCAATAAATGATCACAATTTAGCAACTGTCAGCACCGTATCAGTATTCACAATGTCACACCCCTGTCCTTTCTCCATTTCAAAAAAACCATCCATAATGTTTTGGGATATTGACAAGGAATGAAGCCTAAAATGTATTTAATCTAGTGTACATTACAATAAACTTATCCAGCTGGAAACATCAGTAAATATCCATTGGTTTGTTCCACATCAGAATTTGTGTAAATGCAACAACATCTAATAGAACTTCACAGGCTTAATTGTCTCTTTCCTCAAATTTATTACATATACTTGAATGTGAAAATTGAGCAAGTCTAATAATTTCTTATAATAAACAATAAACACTATATGTTATTAGTATTTATGTAGCTTTTAGTGCACTCAATGTTAGTAATTTTTAATTTCGTTAAACAAGGAAATGAATTTAAATGTAGTTTTATTGCCTGAACTCATGACTTTAAATATGAAGTATGAAGTTGAGGTAAATCTTTTAAGGCATAATAATATTTTTAAACAATCCTCTTCAGAAAACTTACCTAGTGTTTTGAATTTGTATCATGCATTGTGAAAAATTGAATTACGAATTGTGGGAATCCTCTCACTGAGGATTTTGAATTTTCATTGTGAAGATATAAACATACTGTTGAGCTTTTCTCCTTTCAGTTAATGGAGAGAAGTGGGAAAAAATGCAGATAGGCAGAGAGAGAGAGAGAGGGTAAGAGTAACAGAAAACAAATGCCAAAAACTGGAGGTTGCCTGTCGAAACCTGTAAACAGCCTGAAAGTGTTTCGACTTGAAGATCCTCTGCCTGGTATTGCAAAATAAAGCATTTCACTTCAGGTGGCTTGAACTTAAGCCCAAAGGAGATCCTCCAATGTAAGCAGAACTGAGAACAAAGACTACACAATGACTTCCAATATACATCCAACTGGAATATTGGAGCAAATTATTTATATACTATATCAACAGCTACCAGGTTGGAAGGGTAGAAACTTTATCCTTACTCCAAAACAGTGTTTGCCAGGATTTTCTTCTGCTTTGCATTCTCAAAATCAGTGTATATGAGACACACAATAGAGGAACATTATGCTAATATCATTATGAAGCTGTACTTTTCATTTTGAAGTAGTTATTATTTATGAAATAGTTTATGCCTTGGCAAATATTAATGGGATTCATAATTTTATCAATGTTGGGCTGGGTAGAAGGAAGAGAAAAACTAAAACTAAAAAGTGTCATCACTTTGTTTATTGATCCAGGTAATTAAGATCAAAATTAAAAGATTATTTTCATATTGTTTATGTACATAAATAGGTGCTTATTTTATAGTCAGCAGTGAGTTAATGATACTATATAGGATATTTTTCTTGCATAAAAGGACATTTACATTGGATTAGAATTACATTTTTGAGTGCATTCCCTATCAGGAAACTGCATCTACTTAACAGCATGAACAATTATTAATAAGGCATCCAGCATCACAACCAGGAAGTGAGTTATAAATCATTGTCAAATCAGGTAGAGAATGTGAAATAAAGAGTGAGATAAATAAATGAGACTTGAGATGTAAAAGAGACAGAAAGAAACATTAATGTATATTTGATTTTTAAATCACCAGTATTAATTAAAGACTAAAAAATGAATTACCACACTTGTAAAAATTAAATTTCAGTGTTGGAGAAGTTATTTGACAACAATTAAATCTCACCACATGATTAAAACATTTACATATGCTGGAAAGGGCAAGGCTTCCCTCTTCTGGGGTGATAGTGAGTACCACAACTTCACTTTATTCGTCTGTTTCAATGCTATGTCTCTCAGTGAGAATTTGTTGCAGCAAAATGTCAGGGAGAGTAGGAAAACTCAAATAATAACTTCCTTTCTTGTGCATTTAACTGCAAAGAGTATTTATCGACAGTTGCTGTCCAATTTGTTGCTTAATAATTCTGAGCACTGATAGCCTAATTCATATTTTTATTGCAAATAACATGCCAATTTATTTTAATCATAAATAACAATTGAAACAATCAAAATGTTATTGTGTAGTAAAAATCATGGTATATAAAACCAGAATATTGTCAGCAAATAAGAGGTAGCTCTTTTCCCAGAGAATATTACAGACATTAATAGTCTGCTGATTGTGGTGAATGCTGTTTCACTGAATTCCCTGAAGCAAGAGTCGCTCCCATTTCTCACTGGGATTGAGATCAAGTTATACCAAGGGCAGGTACAGTAATAGTATTAAACAGGTTGAAACTGGTAGCCTTTACCTGTGACAATCTTCTAACTACTGTTCAGTTTTTCTTTCCAATTTATGGGATTTGTATCAGTTTCTTTGATTCTGTCAGAAGATTCCATGGTAAAGTGGGCTGAGTACATTGAAATGCACAAGACATCACATTTATGTCAATAGGATGGATCGATCAGTGGGTCTTTTCATGCCTCTTTTTTAAATCATTAGATGGATCTGAAGCTGGAAGATGAGCTAATAGGGGCAGTGCATAAAATAATTAAAAACAAATGTACTGAATATGTGCACAAGGGAGCTATTCAGCCCATCATGTCTGTGTCAGCTCTCTCCAAGGGCAGTTTGCCTAGTATCATTCGCTCCCACAATCCATCAATATCCATGCAGCTTTTCCTAACAAGCCTGCAAAATTTTCCTCTTCAGAAAATGATCCAATTTTCTTTGGAAAGGCACTTTTGATGTGCCTTCAACTGTTAGGCAGTGCATTCCACTCAGCATCCCATTCCAGTCCTAACCACTCGCTGCATGAAACAGAGTTTTGCCATATCAGCTTTGCTTCTTTTGCTAATTATATTAAAAGTGTCCTCTGCTTGCCAAACCTTCAACCAATGTCAACAGCCCCACACTCTCTACTCTGTTCAGATGCTTCATGATTTTGTTAATCAAATCTCCTCTCAAACTCTTCTGCTCCAAAGAGAACAGTGCCAGCTTCTCCAATTTAGTGACAAAAAATAGGGCAGTCATCATGGTTTCGACAAGGGGAGGCCATAGCTGACATGTCTGACAGAATTCTTTGTGAAGTATATTAGACAAAGGAGAAACAGTGGATATGGACATCTATATGGATTTCCAAAGAGCCTTTGACAAGGCCACGCAGAATGCTGCTAAATAAGATATGAGCCCATGTTGTTTGAGATAAGGTATTGGCATGGATAGAGGATTGGCTGACTGGTAGAAGGCAGAGATACTGGGAATAAAGGAACCTTTTTCAGGATGGCAGCTGGTGACTAATTGAATTCTGCAAGGGTAAGTGTTGGGATCACAATTATTCATGTTATATAATAATGATCTGGATAAGGAAACTGAGGGCATTGTTTCTAAGTTTGCAGATGACACAAAAATAGGTGAAGGGTTAGGTAGTGTTGAGGAAGCAGAGAGGTGGCAGAAGGTCTTGAACAGGACAGGAGAATGAACAAAGAATTGGCAGATGGAATATATTGTGGGAAAATGTGAGGTTATGCACTTTGGTAGGAAAAATAGAGGCATAAACTATTTTCTAAATGGGGAGAGGCTCCAGAAATCTGAAGCACAAAGGGACTTAGGGGTTTTGGTTCAGAATTCTCTTTAAAGTTAACATGTAGGTTCAGTTGGCAGTTAGGAAGGCAAATGCAATGTTGGCATTCAGTTTGAGAGGGCTAGAATACAACACTAGAGATACACTGCTGGGGTTGTATAGGCTCTGCTCAGACCATGTTTGGAATAGTGTGAGCAGTTTCGGGCTCTGTGTCTAAGGAAGAATGCGTTGACCTTGGAGACAGTCAAGAGGAGATTTACAAGAATGATCCTGCAGATGGGATGAAGATTTGTCAAATGATGAGCATTTGAGGAGTCTGGATCTTTACTCGATGAAGGATGAAGGGGATTCTCATTGAAACTTACAGAATACTGAGACGCCTGGATGGAGTGGATGGGGAGGAGAAGTTATTTCCACTATAGGAGACAGTAGGACTCAAGGACACAGCATCAGAGTGAAGGGATGACCCTTTAGAATCGAGAAGAGGAGGAATTTCTTCAGCCAGAGAGTGATGAATCTGTGGAACTCATTGTCACAGAAGGCTGTGGAAGTCAAGTCATTGAGTATAGATTAGATTAGATTAGATTACTTACAGTGTGGAAACAGGCCCTTCGGCCCAACAAGTCCACACCGCCCCGCCGAAGCGTAACCCACCCATACCCCTACATCTACATCTACCCCTTACCTAACACTACGGGCAATTTAGCATGGCCAATTCACCTGACCTGCATATTTAAGACAGAGATAGGTTCTTAATTAATAAAGGGATCAAAGGTTTCGGGGATAAGGCAGGAGATTGAGGTTCAGAAGCGTATCAACCATGATCAAATGGCAGAGCAGACTTGGGAGGCTGAATGGCCTAATTCTGCTCCTATGTCTTATGGTATTATAACATGTAGTTCCTCACGCCTGGAATTATTCTTGTGAATCTTTTCTGCATCCTATTGAACTCCTGTTGCCCAAAACTAAACAAAATCCTCTAGTTGATGTGACCAGAGGTAATTGATTGTAACTTCCTTGCTTTTGTGCTATATTCCCTTATTTATAAAGCTCAGAATCCCATATGTTTTATTATTCACTCTCTTAATATGGCCTGCCACCTTCAAAGATTAAAGTTCATATACACCCAGGTCTCTCTGCTCTTGCACACCTTTAGAAACCTTTTACTTATTTTCTGTCTCCACATTCTTGCTAAATAAATGAAGAACTTTATGCTTCTCTTCACTAAGTTTCAACTCCCAGCTGAATACCAAACTAAGCTTGAGACCTAGACCAACCATAAAGCATACGTGTCATTTGTGGCAAGCTTACTTGACATAATAGGCTACAAAGTGAAGTCAAACAGAATTGCAGTCAACAGTCCATCCCTATTCGATGAGCACAATGCATTCTATGCTTGCTTTGAACAGATAGTCAGTGAAACAACGTCACATATCCCAACAGACTCAGATGTGCCTGTACCAATGGTGACCAATGTAGACATTAGATCAGCCTTCTTGAGAGTGAACCCTCGGCAAGTGACTGGCACGGATGACATTCCCAGCTCTGGACTTAGATCCTGACCAGACCAACTGGTGTGAGTATTTGCAGACATTATTAACCTCTTGTTATTACGATCAGAAACCCCCACCTTCCTCAAGAAGATCACCATTATCCCAGTGCCAAAGAACAAAATCATGTGGTGTGCCTCAATGACTACTGCCTGGTGGTTTTGACTTACATAATTATGAAGTGCATTGAGAGGTTAGTCATGGCTCACAATAACTCCAGCCTCGCAAATTACCTTAACTCTTTGCAATTCACCTACAAGCACAACAGGTCTGCAGCAGACGCCATCTCTCAGGCCCTACATTCATTTCTGCAATATCTGAATAACAAGGATACCTACAACAGCTTCCTACTTATTGACTACAGTTCCACCTTCAACACCATAATTCCAAACAAACACATCTCTAAACTCTAAGACCTAGGTTTTGGATCCCCCTTCTGTAACTGGATCCTCAATTTGCTGACCCATAGACTGTAATCTGTCAGAATAAGCACAACACCTGCTCTACCATAATCCTCAACACCAGTGCTCTACAAGGCTACATATTTAGCCCCCTACAATATTCTTTATTCACTCACAACTGTGTGGCCAAATTCTACCTTAACTCCATTTACAAATTTGCTGATGACACCACCATTATAGGTTGGATCTTAAACACCAACAGAATACATCAATGAGATTGAGTGCTTAGGGGCATGGTGTAAAAGCAACAATCTCTCCCTCAATTTCAGCAAAATGAAGGAGCTGGTCATTGACTTCAGGAAGCAGAGTATAGGGTACGCCTGTATCTGCATCAATGGAGCTGAGGTGGATATGGACAAGAGTGTCAAGTTCCAAGGAGTGATAATTCGCAACAATCTTTCCTGGTCCATCCATGTCGACAAAATTGTCAAGAAAGCTCAACAATGTCTCTTCTTCCTCAGTACACTATAGAATTTCGGCATGTTACCAATTTTTATAGATACACCATAGAAAGTATCCTATCCAGATACATCACAGCATTGCAGGGTAACTGCTGTTCCCAAGATCACATGAAACTATAGAGCCATGAACTCAGCCCAGTCCATCACAAAAACCAGCCTTCGATCCATTGACTCCATCTATGCTTCCTGTTGCCTCAAAGCAACCAACATAATCAAGGACCCCTCCCATCCCTGTTATACTCTCTTCCACCCTCTTCTTTTGGGCAGAAGATAAAAAAGTTTGAATATATGCTTGAACTGATTCAAGAACAACATCTTCTCTGCTGTTTTCAGACTTTTGAACAGACCTCTCAAATGTTAATTCTGATCTCTCTCTCTGTACCTTCTCTGCAGCTGTAACACTGCATTCTGCATGCTGTTCTGCTACTCTAATGCACTTTGTACAGAACAATCTGCCTACATAGCATGCAAAACAATATTTTTCATTGTATCTCAGTATATGTGACAACAATAATACAATCAATCCTTCTAAATGCCTATGCTCTTTTGAATTTTAACACAATCCTCCTCACAGCTCACAATACTTCAAAGTTTCATGTCACCCATAAATTTGAAGTGTGCCCCTTTTACGGAAGACTCAATAGCTAATATATAGATTAGAAATAACAGGGGTTATAACACCAACACTTAGGGAAGTTAACTATAAATTTTCCTTTAATACAAAAAAAATTCACCATTATTCTATGTTTTCTATCACTTGTCAATTTTGTATCCATATTGTTACTGACCCTTTATCCCTTGAGCTCACAGGTCTGTTGTGTGATATTTTATCAAAAGTCTTTTGGAAATCATGTACACACATTAACTTCATTATCTTCATTAGCCCTTTCTTTTACTTAATCAAAAACTCAAGGAAGTTAGTTAAACATGATATTCCTTTAACAAATCTATGTTGGTGAGGATCCAGAGAAAGTATATTCCTGTCAGGGTGAAAGAAAAGGCTGGTAGGTATAGGGAATGCTGGATGACTAAAGAAATTGAGGGTTTGGTTAAGAAGGAAGCATATGTCAGGTATAGACAGAAGAGATCAAGTGAATCCTTAGAAGAGTATAAAGGAAGTAGGAGTATACTTAAGCGAGCAATCAGGAGGGCAAAAAGGGGACATGAGATAGCTTTGGCAAATAGAATTTAGGAGAATCCAAAGGATTTTTACAAATATATTAAGGACAAAAGGGAACTAGGGAGAGAATAGGGCCCCTCAAAGATCAGCAAGGCGCCCTTTGTGTGGAGCCGCAGAAAATAGAGGACTTACTCAACAAGTATTTTGCATCAGTATTTACTGTGGAAAAGAATGTAGGGAAATAGATGGTGATATCTTGAACAATGTCCATATTACAGAGGAGGAAGTGCTGGATGCCTTGAAATGCATAAAGGTGGATAAATCCCCAGGACCTAATCAGGTGTACCCTCGACCTCTGTGGGAAGCTAGGGAAGTGATTGCTGGGCCTCTTGCTATTTTTTTCATCGATACTCACAGGTGAGGTGCTGGAAGACTGGAAGTTGGCTAATGTGGTGCCACTGTTTAAGAAGGGTGGTAAGGACAAGCCAGGGAACTATAGACCAGTCAGCCTAACGTCGGTGCTGGACAAGTTGTTGGAGGGAATCCTGAGGGACAGGATGTATGTATTTAGAAGGACAAGGACTGATTATGGATAGTCAACATGGCTTTGTGCATGGGAAATCATGTCTCACAAACTTGATTGAGATTTTTGAAGAAGTAACAAAGAGGATTGATGAGGGCAGAGCAGTAGATGTGATCTATATGGACTTCAGTAAGGCGTTCGACAAAGTTCCCCATGGTAGACTGGTTAGCAAGGTTAGATCTCATGGAATACAGGGAGAACTCGCCATTTGGATATAGAACTGGCTCAAAGGTAGAAGACAGAGGGTGGTGGTACAGGGTTTTTTTCAGACTGGAGGCCTGTGACCAGTGGAATGCCACAAGGAATGGTGCTGGGTCCTCTACTTTTCATCATTTATATAAATGATTTGGATGCAAGCATAAGAGGTACTTAGAAAGTTTGCAGATGACACCAAAATTGGAGGGGTAGTGGACAGCAAAGAAGGTTACCTCAGATTACAACAGGATCTTCATCAGATGGGCTAGTGGGCTGAGAAGTGGCAGATGGAGTTTAATTCAGATAAATGTGAGGTGCTGCATTTTGAGAAAGCAAATCTTAGCAGGACTTATACACTTAATGGTAAGGTCCTAGGGAGTGTTGCTGAACAAAGAGACCTTGGAGTGCAGGTTCATAGCTCCTTGAAAGTGGAGTCGCAGGTAGATAGGATAGTGAAGAAGGCGTTTGGTATGCTTTCCTTTATTGGTCAGAGTATTGAGTACAGGAGGTGGGAGGTCATGTTGCAGCTGTACAGGACACTGGTTAGGCCACTGTTGGAATATTGCATGCAAATCTTGTCTCCTTCCTATCGGAAAGATGTTGTGAAACTTGAAAGGGTTCAGAAAAGATTTACAAGGATGTTGCCAGGGTTGGAGGATTTGAGCTATAGGGAGAAGTTGAATAGGCTAGAGCTGTTTTCCCTGGAGGCTGAGGGGTGACCTTTTAGAGGCTCACAAAATTATGAGGGGCATGGATAGGATAAATAGACAAAGTCTTTTGTCTGGGGTGGGGGAGTCCAGAAGTAGAGGGCATAGGTTTAGGGTGAGAGGGGAAAGATATAAAAGAGACCTAAGAGGCAACCTTTTCATGCAGAGGGTGGTACGTGTATGGAATGAGCTGCCAGAGGAAGTGGTGGAGGCTGGTACAATTGCAACATTTAAAAGGCATTTGGATGGGTATATGAATAGGAAGGGTTTGGAGGGATATGGGCCAGTGCTGGCAGGTGGGGACTACATTGGGTTGGGATATCTGGTCGGCATGGATGGGTTGGACCAAAAGGTCTGTTTCCATGCTGTACATCTCCATGACTCTATGACTCTATGGCCTTCCTTAATTAATTCACATTTTCCAAATGAATTTTACCAGATTCCACCATCTCCAAGTTCCGTTAAAAATCAAGGGAGGTGTGGGTGAAGTCTACCCATGGTCCAGTGGTTGCCCCGCAGCATTTTATCCTGGGACAGTATTACATGCTTTGTTGAGAGCAGGTCGTGCCTTGCAGAAAACTGCTAGCCAATCAATGGCCAATAGCTCCACAGACCCTACGGTGCAACCAGGTGTGGTGGCCACTGCTGGGACTTCAGGCAGATCAAAATCAATACATATCATTAGCTAGCCAGAAAAGGGGTGATCTCCTTGATCAAGTGTAACCTGAAGGATGTTCACTTTCCACAACTGCTCTTGAGAAAATTGCAGGATATTGAATGAATGATGTTGAAAAAATGTCAGGATGGTATATGATTGAAGGGAGTTTGAAGGTAAGAAAGTTCCCACTCATTGCTATTCTCACCCTTTGTGTGGCAGAGTTTGAATTGAGAAATATTCATTAAAATAATCTTGCTGGGTTGCTACAGAGTATCCTATAATAGTACACACAACTATACTGGTGATAGAAGCAGCAGGTATTGAGTGCGATGAAGTGTTTGGAGTTTTGTTGTGGGCTGACCTAGAGTTCCAGATGCCGTCCAATTTGGGAATGCCCACATACCAAACATTCTCTCAGCACCCCATTAAGTGTTAAACTAAAGTCACATGCCTCTGCCAGTTATCTTAACCTAATCAAAATCCTGATACAGATTTCCCTGGTTCAAATTGCTAAGTAAAGTCAACAGCATCTTAGAATTAGAGGAGGCCTAGGATCATTACATTCCTTAGCTATATCCATCAACTCTTGAAAGGTTTGAGTATCTGGTGCCATAGGCAAAGTTATTCTCCTGATAACTGAAAAAGCTGCAAGTCGCAAGCTATCAAGAGAATTACTTATTACCTTTCACATACCTAATATCATTTGCCCACAAAAAAGGCATTTTTTCCACATACTGGGCCCTGTCTTTGTTGGCAAGATCAAACAAATCAAACTTTTCAAATCATGGCATGATGCCAGAAATCCTTACCCCAACTCAAAGACAACTGTTGTGAGCACATTTCTTCAGGAGCGTGCTTTTCTCTCATTTTCACTGAAATAACACCACAGAGGCTGATATCCTGTCACCAAGTCACCTTTTATTTACACATGGAGAGTCCTTGACACTGATCCAACTTCCTCAGAGGAGGCTCTCAGAGTTAACAGGATGTCTGACACTTCTGTTCTTATCTGTCAGCCAGGGCTCCCTGACTGGACCAGATTAACAGCCCCAATCAGGGAACTCATATTCTGTAATGCCCACCTGGATGACCTTGTCACAGTCACCATAAATGGTTTTTAGATGTGTTTTCAACTGGAAGGCTCTTTCTTTGAGAATTCCACAGTGAGTAATTCATCTCTTGATTCCCAGATGCAGTCCAATTTAGGAGTGTAATCTAAAACTCTCCACTTGCTTGGATGGGTGCAAATCCAACAACAATCAAGAAATTCAACATCATCCAGTACAAAGTAACCCTTTTAATCGATCACCCATCCACCACCTTAAACATTCATTCCTTCAACCACTGATGCACAATGGCATCAGTGTATACCTTCTGACAAATTCCACTAAAAGCAACTCACCAGGACATCTTTGCCAGCATTCCAAACCTGCTATCTCTACCACCAAAAATGACAAGAAAGATGGGAACACCAAGACCTGCAAGTTCCTCTCAAAGTTACTCAGCATCCTGAATTATATCATTGTTACTGTGTTAAAAACTTGGAATTCCCTTCCCAATAGCTCTGTCAATGTACCTTCACCAGATAGGCTGCAATGCTGTAAGACAATGATTTACCATCACCTTCTCAAGGGAGGTTAGAGATGGGGAACAAATTTTGTCAGCGATGCTCACTGCCATGAAAGAAGAAAAAAATTCCAACTTTTGCTTGACTGCTTGGTCACTTTGTAGACTAGATTGATACAATCTCAGCCTGATACAATGATGTCTAGGTTCCTGTGAATTGGACTATCTACAGCTTTGCTTATCTTTGAACTTCATAGGCTTATATTCAACTGAGTAATTTTGTAAGCGACTTCAAAAGATTTTGAATGTAAATCATATGGCATTGGTCTGGAGAAATATATGGACCTGATTGTGTAGAACTGATAGGGTCCCTTCCCCAAACTTTATTAATGAATCAGCTGGGTTTTTACACTAGTTAAGTTTTTGTTAATATTTTCCATTAATTTTCTGGGAAGAGATATCAAGTTAACTGATTTAACTAATTAAGTAAAGTAAATGTGCTGCTCTCGAAGTCAAGCCAATTATAATGAGTTGGATAGGTCACAATATCATCTTTTTTTAACTTGATCTTCCTTTATATCTGCTCAGTCCTTAGCCAAATATTAACATGTCCTTAAACATCTTTCAGCTCATTATCTACCCGCCTGTGCTCAGTATTTATCAGCTTTATTTTAAAAACAAATGCTCTTCCATTTTAAGAAATTTTTTCAACCTAGTTTTGCATTGCTTTTCTCAAAATTCTTTCTGTCAAACTGTTGTGGGATTTATGTATTTTCACAATTTTTAGTTTTGCTTTGCTTACAACTTTGCAAGGTTGAGATAAAACAAGTAAATTTTCCCATTTAGGATTGATTTGGCACTTCTAATATGGATCCCTTGTGAGTTTACTGAGTCATTGACAAAACGCATCTTTGCAGTTCCCTGATGTGCAAAGTAACTTCTGATCATGTAACAGTAAAGATTCATTCTCCGTCATGAGACTTGATCAATCACCCCATGGCTACATTTACACGCACACTGATGATTCATCTGAAATAATATTCCCGCTCTAGACAATCTGTATTTCCTGCATCATTCTCTCTAAGGACAGCGAAAAAATTAAAGTGGCACTATCATTTATGTAATAGTAAATTGAAGCATTCTCTCTTCTTAAAAATGCATCAACCTCCATGAGTCATTAAGTCCCATTACTTTTCACTTTCCTCGTTATCCTTTAGCATATAGTGCATAAGGTTGCAGCAAACTCTCAATTAACCAACTTTCCCAAACTCTCCGCTAGGCAAACTCTCATCCCAAAATCAGCTCACAATAAAATCTTGCTCACCTCCTAACTGAAATACTAGTGAATGAAGAAGGTTGAAGGTTAAGTATCCCTGCAGTATCTCTTGTATCTTAACTTTGGGTTCTAACATTCAAATACACAAAGGAAATGGTAACTGTAAGTTCCAATAAGTTCAATTCAGTATACATTGTATGGTGGGATTAGCTGCTGTTATTATGGTAAACCTGATAATATTTTAAAAGGATTTGCATCTATTGGCATTTATTTTCCTGACTGACATCCTCCATTCCTGTTGCACCACCAACTTTGCTGATTAATATCATGGACATTTAAATTAGGATGCTCCAATGCTCCACCTAGTTTCAGTTCTTTTGCCCTGTCAGCAAATCTAAAACAGCAACAAAACAGAAATTGCTGATAAAGCTCAGCAGGCCTGGCAGTATCTGTGCACAGAAATCAGAGTTAACATTTCAGGTCCAGTGACCCTTCCTCAGAATAGCATTTTGTTCTCCTTTACTTTTGGAAAACTGCTTTCCACAGACCGTGGGAAAGTTCAGATTTTGTTACACCACCCTTTTTAGCTGGTGAAATGCTTCAAACCATGCAACTGAACACCATTACACTGTCTTCAATACTAGGGTATCAATGTTTGGCACACTTAACACTTGGAACTCATGCACATCATGATAATTTAACAGACCTCACCAACTCCAGGGCGGTGAACATATTCAGTCCACTTCACATTTGCTGTCAAGAAATTCTGTCCCATCACTTTTCTGCACCATTTTCTGCCCAAGAGAAAGATATCTGCTGGTAAATCTAGCATGGACATGGTTGAGAGTTTAGATTTACAAGAGCGAGTTTTCAGTAGGGGTAATGCCACCTATCTGTCGTAACTTTGGTGTTTATAACTTTTTCGTGGGTTTCTGCAGATATTCTATTCTGGTTACAGCAAATAAGCAGGGTCATGCGTTCAATCCATTCCCACTGGAGTGCAATCATTAAGCCCCTCCAAACTGATTCATGTTGCTTCCACCTCATGTAGCCATTGTTTCACCTTTTACATGTTATTCCCTTTTCCATCTATTTCCAACTCGAATTTGTATTGCAGCCATCAAGCTCTTTGTAAATCATGAAAATGTCCCAAGATACATGAAACCAAAGGAGGACATATTAGAAGGGTTGAGAAAATGGTTAGTTAAACAAAAGTTTGAAGGAGACTCTCAAAGAAGGAAAAGGAAGCAAAGAGGCAGGGAAAGTATTTGTGATTATTGCAAGTGAACCTATTATTGCTGAGATGAGGGAAGTGCCCAAAACAAATCACAGTGAAAAGGTCAGAGGGCTCATGAGAGTGTTTGCCAATATGTAGAAAGTTGAGACGGGGTGGCAAGATTTAAAAAAAACTTAAATTATAGGAATGATTAATTGAAATGCGAGATATTGACAACAGAGATGATGGATGAGTGGGAATTATGCAAGATAGGATACCAGTGTTACTCTTGTAGTGTAAATGAACTATCAATGTTCAATTTGCGTCATTTGATTTTAATACCTGAAATTTTCCTGGGTTGAAGCTGGTCTTTACAAGGACACAGCTGACCTAAGGAGGATACTGTGTTCACTTGACAAATATTACAAATTGAGACCCTGATTTTCCTATTTTCCTTTTGCCTGATTTGAATGCTGGGACAGTTTCAAACCTCTCTCTGCATGCCCAAATGTAAGCAACCTCTAACAAAAAAAAACAGAACTTCCAGTAGGAGATGTTGATGGTGAGCAAGGGCAGCTGAGCAGGTGAATAGTTCCTCAAAGAAAACAAGGGTACATTTGGGGAAATGAGGCCTCATGGGAGGAGGAGTAGACAACAAAGGATTCCTCAACCCAATTTAAATGACAGGCTTTATTCCTTGTTAAATCAGTTAACACTTCTTTGTTTCACCTTGATTGTTCTTCATATTTGCAATAATCTGATGCCAGTGGAATAAAGAATCTCTGCTTAATGATCTCTGGGCCTTCCATGTTTTCAAATCTCTTGTTACATTTCTGGTATAGTCAGCAGGATTCCAAAGGTACCAAGTTGTGGCAGGCGAGGATGAAAATTGGCCTCCAAGATGGAGGAGAAGGTGGAGGGATCAAAACTGGCCCTTAACTATTTTGAAGCTGATCCAGAATTATTAGACTCTCAAGTATTGCAGAGGGAATCAGATATTGAAGCCAAAACCAGTCAGAGGCTCCCCATTTGTGTTCCCTTGGCACTACACAGGAAGGAAACAGTAAGGGCAGCACGGTGGCTCAGTGGTTAGTACTGTTGCCTCACAGCATAAGGGTCCCAGGTTCGATTCCAGCCTCAGGTAACTGTCTGTGTAGAGTTTGCATATCGTCCCTGTGTCTGTGTGGGTTTCCCCCCACAGTCCAAAGATTTGCAGGTTAGGTAAATTGGCCATGCTAAATTGTCCCATAGTGTTAGATGCATTAGTCAGAGGGGAAATGGGTCTGGGTGGGTTGCTCTTCAGAGGGTTGGTGTGGACTGGTTGGGCCTGTTTCTGCACTGTAGGGAATCTAATCTAAGTCCTGGGTGAATGTTCCATTTACCCATGGATAGGAAGTTGGACAGATTTGCGTTAATGATTTTTGAGAAGATTTGTAGCTCAGGTTGATGATAAGTGTGTAAATTTGCTCACTGCACTTGAAGGTTTATTTTTTAAATGTTTCATTGCCATACCAGGTAACATCATCAGTGAGAGTCTCTGGTGAAGCGCTGGTGGCATGTTCCACCTCTTTATTTATAGGTCTTGGTTTCTTAAGGTGGGTGATGTCATTTCCCATTCTTTTTTTCAAGGTAAGGTTGATAGGGTCTAAGTTGATGTGTTTCTATACCAGTTTCTATACATACAGACAAAGAAGGACACCACTTTGTCTGGAACAACATACATATCCTCAGACAAGTGAAACACAGACACACACGAGAATTCTTGGAGGCATGGCATTCTAACCAGAACTCCACCAATAAACACATTGAGTTAGACCCTGACTACCTGCTGTTGAAAAAAAGAACTGGAAATGACATCACCCACCTGAAGAAACCAAGACCTATAAATAGAGACGCGGGACATACCACCCAGAGACTCTCACTGATGATGTTACCTAATATGGTAAAGAAACATCTGAAAACAAACCTTCCAGCTCAGCGAGCTAACTTACATACAGATTTGGGTTAAAACCGGAATCACGCAATGACCTGCCAATTGAAGACTGGATTGAGGGTATACCACTCATGGCATCCAGGGGCCTCAATGTAAGTGAGTAGTGGTGTTTGTGATGGAACATCTGTGTAGGAAAGCCTATTGAGAAATACTGGGAAGAAGTACTGTTGTTCAATGAAGTGGATCATTGAGGTAGAGGATCATTGATAAAAGGGATCAGCAGTAGCCTGACAAAGCTACATCAGAGGTTTTATCTGTACAAATAAGACAACTGGGAGGACTTGGTTCCTGTAAATCTGGAGCTCATGATGTTGTTTGATTGCATTGTCATCCCACCCCCAAATCAACTAGGAACAGGTAGCAGAACCACTGAGAGTTGGTAACATCCATTCTGATGCCTGCCTGACCTGCTGTGCTTTTCCAGCACCACACTCTCGACTCTGATCTCCAGCATCTGCAATCTTCACTTTCTCCTAGTTGATTTCAACCTTACTGCGAAGCCTCTTCCAAGGATGCATACCTTGAAGAAGTTCCCCTCCTCTCTCTACAAGGATCTCAGTGAGTCTCTCTCTCTCTCACTGCATCCTTCCCCCCCCATTAGCCCCCACCTCCATCTACCTATTGCACTCTCAGTTACCTTGCCCCCAGTCCTATCCCCCTCCCATTTATCTCTCCATCCCCTAGACTCACAGCTTCATTCCTGATGAAGGGCTTTTGCCTGAAACGTCGATTCTCCTGCTCCTCAGATCCTGCCTGACCTGCTGTGCTTTTCCAGCACCACACTCTCAACCCCAACATCCATTTTGAGTTTAGTGGACTTAATAGAGGCAAATCTCTGTTGTCTTTCTTCAGCCAGGAAAGGGGCTACAATCAGGAGATAAGTGTCAGCGTGGACAAGGATGTAAACCTCAGGGTCTGCAGGTAGGCTGACCAGATTGCCACACAGGAAGCACAGATCCAATCATTGTGTCTGTGGTCCAAGGCCTGCCTGGTGGCCTGTTTGAACAAAGGATGCTTCAAAGAGCTATAGAAGCTTCGGTAGAGCTGGACACTTCAAACAAGACAGCCCTCAATTACTACAACCACCCGAGACCCTAGAACTGTTTGGGTAACAGGGAATTTGACTGTTCTTTTAGTTGAGTTGAACAACTTTTATGCATGGTTTGAGGCATGAAATGATGTAGCAGCGAGGAGGTCCGAGTTAGATCCCATCTACCCACCCCTGAGAAAAGGAACCGGAAGCGACCTCATCAAAGGAAATAACATCAACACAGGAAATTACATCACCAACCCAAAGAAAACCCAAACATATAAATAGAAAGCAGGAATTTTCAGCATTGCTTCACATGAGGTCCACTGAAGATGTTATCTAGTAAGGTAACAAAATGTCTGGAAATGAACCTTTCACCTCAGTGAACAAATCTACATCCAAAAGGCTGAGGAAAGCCCACCTCCCAACTCCCATCCTCACCATTCTACAGATGGTTAATTGAGAGTACCCTGAGCTACTGCATCACTGCCTGATTTGGAAATTGCACTGTCTCAGATTGTAAAACCCTACAATGGATAGTGAGGACAGCGGAGAAGATCGCCGGGGTCTTTATTCCTTCCATTACAGACATTTACACCACACACTGCATTCGAAAGGCGAAGAGCATTGTGGAAGACCCCACACACCCCTCACTCAAACTCTTCTCCCTGCAGTCATCTGGCAGAAGATACCAGAGCATTCAATCTCTCATGGCCAGACTGTGCAACAGTGTCTTCCCCTAAGCCATCAGGCCCTTTAACACAGTATGATTGGACACTTTCCCATCATTTCCAATTGCTGCTTGAAAAATGTCTATTATTTATCATTCTTCTATTACACTGTAACTTGCATGTTTTGCATTTTTTTTGCACTTTATACCATGTACGAGTTGTGTAGTTTGTGCTGTCCATGTAGCACCCTTGGTCCTGAAGGAACACTATCGGTTTTTACTGTATCAGTTGTATATGGCAGAAATGACAAATAAAAAGTTATTCTACTCCTCTATTTGACTCACTGTTTATAAAAGGCATTGCTAACCATCTCTAGCCGGTCAACGTCAGCCGTTGTCAAAACATCATGTGCCACACGTTACTGTGCTCCCACTTGGTGTCACTCTGGGCAATTAGAGATGGGCTACAAATGCCAGCCTAACTAGCAACACCACATCTCTTGAATACATTTTTATAAAGGTAAGGTCACACACACCAAATATAAGACTGGACATTTCACATATTACAGGATTTACACTCAGAAGTTTAATGCTAACCAATCATTGCCAAGCTCTCAAGGATCTGTTCTGATACCCCTCTGTATATAGATATTTTCTTTAAATTAATATATAATTAATTTAATATATAAATTAAATTACTATAATTCACTTAATATATTCAACTTTTAACAAGGAAATATTCCCAAACACAGAAAAGGATGTTAATTGATTGAATTACCAATCAAATCATTCTACTGGAGAATTACAGAGGACAATGCTATCATTAAATTTCTCAATGGCTTTCTTGGAGGGGGAGGGAGGCTGTCCTAGTTTTGAAATAGATGGCACTATTAACCTGTCAAATACTCAACATTTTTCAAAAGTTGTTACAATTATTTTGTGGAAAAGAAATCTATCTCCGTCTCTGTATCTGCTGAAACACTGTCTTTGTATGGTAAATTTAAACTGATATTTTCCGCCTTTCAACAAAAGCTTACTTAGCAGGCAAAAGTCAGAAATTAAGGAAATCAATATAAAATAAATAATTAATTCTCAACGTCTTATGAGGAAAGGCTGAGGGACTTTAGGCTGTTTTAATTGGAGAGAAGAAGGTTGAGAGTAACTTAATTGAAACATATAATCCGAGATTTAGATAGGTTGGACAGTGAGAGCCTTTGTCTTCAGATGACAATGGCTAGCGCTGGGGGACATAGCTTTAAATTGATGAGTGATCGATATAGGACAGATGTCAGAGGCAGTTTCTTTACTCAGAGAATAGTAGAGGCGTGGAACGCACTGGCTGCAACAGTAGTAGACTTGCCAATGTTAAGGGCATTTAAATGGTTATTGGATAGGCATGTGGACAAGAATAGAAATGTATAGGTTAGATGAGCTTCAGATTGATTCCACAGGTTGGCGCAATATCGAGGGTCAAAGGGCCTGTACTGTGCTGTAATGTTCTATGGTCTAAGTCTGTACCTGTCTGTTGTGGTGCCAAATGTTCTGTCTGTGTATATTGGAACCTGCAGGTGGCAGTGCTGAGCTCCCCGACAGTATTTGGAGCTGTCAGCTGCAACAGTTCCTTATCAGATACTAAATCATTTCCCCTCAAGTTTACTGGCATCAGCGCCTCCTGAATAAAACTCCAAGCCCTCTAGACTTGCATTTTGCTCATTGTATCCATGCTGGTCTCTGAAAAACCAAGCAATTAGCGACACACTCCAGTCTTTTCTTTGTTGACCTGTTTTTTTGAGATATTTATCCAATTATTTTTATAAATCCTGATTATAATCACATTGTGCTTCAATCCACACTTTTACACAGTACATTCTAAATTCTAACTACTTGCTGCTAACGATGTGTTTTTTTTCATGTTAATGTTGTTTCTTTTACCAATCATCCAATTTCACTAACCTCAGATTATCAAACTGACACCAATGGCAGGGGTTTCTCTTCATTCACACTGGATGATTGACTCTTTATGGTTCTGAAGCTTTCTATCAAATCTCTTCTTTAAGCTCCAAACTAATTGTAGTCCTGGGACCATTTTCCTTTATAACCCTCTTTAAAGTTTTCACATCCTTGCTACATTGCAGTGTCCAGAATTGGACATAAGTCCAGGTGAAGTCAACCCAATATGTTACAAATGTTCAGCATAGCTTTTACTTGTTTTTGTACTCCATGCCTCTATTTATGAAGCACAGGAACCCATAAACCTTTTTTAACTCTTTCTCAATCTGTGTTACCAGCTTCAGTGATTTTGTGCAGGTATGTTCTCGGGTTTCCATAAGGACATAAATCATATGAGCAGATGTAGGCCATTCATCGCATTGAGACTGCTCCACCATTCAATGAGATCATGCCTGATCTGATAATCATCAACTCCCCTTTCCTGACTTTTCCCCATAACTCTTGATTCCCTGACTCATTAAAAGTATGTCTATCTCAGTTTTGAATATAATTAATGACCCAGCCTAAACAGCCCTTAATGGTAAAGACTTCCACAGATTTATTGCCTCTGAGAGAAGACATTCCTCATCTATGTCTTATATGGACAAAAACTTGTTCGGAGATTAGGCCCTCTGGTCCTAGACTCTCCCACAAGGGGAAGCAATCTTTCCATATCTATTCCAGTCATTTCCCTTAGAATCTTAGATGTTTCAAGAAGATTATCTCTCATTTGTCTATGTTCAGCCTATTCCAGCACCCCATTCAAATTGTTTTAATTCTTTCATGGGAGGTGGATAATGCTGACAAAGGCAGCATTTGTTATCCATTGATAACTAATCTTCAGAAAGCGTGAATGAGCTATATTTTTGAATTGCCATTGTGGCACAAATACATCCAGAGTGCAGCTGGAAGCAAGTTCAGGGTTTTTGACCCAGTGAAGGAATAGAAATGTGGTTACAAGTTAGGCTTGAAGAGGGACTTGCAGATGGCTTTGTTTCCATCTGTCTGCTGGCCTTGTCCTTCTAGGTGTTGGAGGGATACTTTGATCCCTTTAGCCCCAAGTGCTGAGTCCAACTCCTTGAAGTCATCCAATGTTTTGGCCTTGGCTGCTTTTGGTGACAGCAAATTCCACAGGCTCATCACTCTCCGCATGAAGTAATCTTTCCTTATCTCAGACCTAAATGGTTTACTGCACATCCTTGGACTGTGACTACTGGTTTAGAATTCACCCACCATAAAGAACATCCTTCCTGCATCTAATCTATCTATTTCTGTTAGAATTTTATAGCTTTCTATGAGATTCTCCAGCATTATTCTAAACTCGCGCAAATGTAATCTAAATTGATTCAACCTCAATCTCACCATGCTTGGAATCTCACTCTATAGGACTCCATAGCAAGAACATCAGTCAAGGTCATAGTTAAAACATATTATCTTACATCTTTATCTGACCTAACACTTTATTATTATGATTTTAGTATTACTTTATTATTTCTTAATGTAATGTCATCTACTGCTCCCTTGTGCATCCTTGTTTATCCTTCCTGATCTTACATCCTCATTCTCATTCCCCTGCCAAATTAGTTTAAACCCTGTGCCATAGTATTAGCAAAGCACATTGAAGGACATTGGTCCTAGATCTGGTAAAGTTTGATGCATTCGCTGTTGTCTAAGGTCATGGATCTAAAAGGATTAAAGGGGATTGCATTAAGGTACATACAATCTGATGAAGTTATAGAGTCTTGAATAGGGAAATCATTAGAACAGTTTTGATTTGGAGGTGGAGGGGATGTGTCATCAGTGTATCCCAATAATTTGAAATAACAATGTCTGACTATCTGATTATACAATGTCAATACTAAGACAACAATCTCTTCTTGTTAAGAATCATTGGTTCCTGCCCCACAGAACTTACTTATTCCAACCTTGAATCATTTTTTTTTCTCCCTTTGTTCCATCCCTCTCCATCCACATTGGTGATTCTTCTGATGCTTTATGTCAGTCTCAAAATTTCCAGTTTGCAGGCTCCAGCCATCTCCTCTTCCATGGATGTGCAATCCATTTATATGCCCATCTCCCATCAAGATGCTCTCCTGTAAAGATGGCCTGAACCATCTCCATCCACCACATCCTCATCCACCTGACTGAGTTCACCCTGAAGAACTCCTCCTTTAACTCCTTTCACTTACTTTAGATCAAAGATGTGGGCATGGGTACCTGCATTCACCCAGTTATGCTTGTCTCTTTGTGAGGTACATTCCTTGTTCCAGTCCCATTCCGACCCTCACCCATAACTCTTTCTCTGGTACATTGATGGCATTATTGTTGTTGCTTCCCTTTCTCATCCAGAATTGGAAAAATGTATCAATTTCACTTCCAATTTCCACCTGGTCCCCATCCTTACCTTTTCCATCTCTGACTCCTCTCTTCCCTTCGTTGACATTTCTGTTCCCATTTCTATAGACTAGCCACCGATATCCATTACAAACTCAGCAATTCCCAGTTACCTGGATGATACATCCTCACAGTCGATAAAGTGTGGCGCTGGAAAAAGCACCGCAGGTCAGGCAGCATCTGATGAGCAGGACAGTTAACGTTTCAGGCACGACCCTTCATCAGGACTGATACAAGGCCCTGCCTGAAATGTAGATTTTCCTGCTGCTTGGATGCTGCCTGACCTGCTGTGCTTTTACCAGTGCCACACTTCAGTGACTCTGGTTCTCCAGCATCTACAGTTCTCACAAACCCCTGTACATCCTCACCCTGTGCTTCCTGGAAGGGTTCCATCCCATTCTCCCAGTTTCTTTTTCTTCCTTCACATATGTTCTGATGATGCCATCTTCCACAGGGAAAATTCCAGTTGCCTGCCACTTCAACACACCACTGTGTTCCCTCGCTAACATCTCTGTCGCATGCCTGCTACAGTGTTCCACAAAGCTTGAGCCCAAGTTCAAAGAACGATATCTCATTTTCTGCTTCGGGACCTTGCAGTCTCTAGGGTTAACATTAAGTTCAATAAGTGCAAAGCTTGACTCCAATTTTCCATGTTATGACATGGGTTGCTTTTTGCACAGTCACTTATTCTCACATACTTCTGGGCTTATTGTCACATTATATGGGTTGTATTCAGCACTGCTCTCCTATTTTCTCACTCTTGGTTCTTCATTATTCCTTATTCATCTTTTCTTCTGTCCTAGCCTGATATCCACAATCTTTCCATTTATCTATCCATTTCATGTCTCTCTCTGGGCTCTGTCTCCACCTATCCAGTCACCTCTCCCCTTACCCCAAAACCAACCCCCCACTACCCCCAGTTTGGCTTCAGATTTTCCTAGCTACTACAAATGTTAACTTTGCTTTCTTTCCACAGATGCTGCTGGACCTGCTGAGTTTCCTCAACAATTTCTGTTTTTGTTTCAGATTTCCAGTATGATTTATTATTATTTAGGAATCATTACTAGTTGTTCCACTTTGTAAAATTAAAAATACTGTAAAAGGAACCAGATGGCCTCCTATGCCCAATCGAGAAAAGAGAACAGGTTCTGAGGAGGGTCACTTAAATGGAAACATTATCTCTGATGTCATTCCACAGATGCTGCCAGGACTGCTAAATCTTTTTGGTTATCTGTTTTCATAAGAGATTAGGTGGCAGCAAGCATCTACATACAAATAAATATCCCATCACAGAATCACAGAATTGTTACGGTTTTGAAAGGAGACTGCTCAATCCCTTTATGTTTGCCTTGTTTGTTCCCACATCCTTCAGAATCACATCCAATAACTACAAACCTATTATAGAGCCATAGAGTCATACAGCATGGAAACAGACCCTTCAGTCCAACCAGTCTATGCCGAACATAATCCTAAACTAAACTAGTCCCACCTGCCTGGTCCTGGCCCATATCCCACCAAACCTTTCCTGTTCATGTACCTATCCAAATATCTTCTAAACATTGTAATTGTACCCACATCCACCACTTTCTCAGGAAATTCAATCTACACATGAACCACATTTATGTAAAAAAATTGCTTATGCTTGTTTTGAATTTCTCTCCTCTCACCTTAAAAGTTTACCCCTCGTCTTGAAATCCTCCATCCTACGGAAAAGATAACTATTAACTCCATCCCCACCTCATTATTTTATAAACTTCTTTCGTATCGCCTCTCAACCTCCTACACTTGAGTGAAAAAGTACCACCCTTTCTTTATAACTCAAACCTATTATTCCAAGTTAAAAGCACCGCTCCTTCATCAGGTGATAGTAGTGAAAGCTCCGAAAGCTAGTGTGCTTCCAATTAAACCTGTTGGACTATAACCTGGTGTTGTGTGATTTTTAACTTTGTACACCCCAGTCCAACACTGGCATCTCCAAATCATGACTATTATTCCAAAACTGTCCTCATTAGCCTTCAAACTTCAATGTGAACTCATTTTCAACGTTCACTTATCACATACTCACAGACCTATATTGATTCCCAGGTCACGAACAAGTAAAATTTCAAACACTAATTTTTGCATTCCTGCCTGAATTCTATAACTTCCCCCGAACATGTTTAATGAACAAAACAAGATCAGCAACGTGTGAGACCCAGCAGTTTGTTACTGTACGGGACAGGGGGCGCTGCGGAGCCGTAGCTGGTGAGGGCGGGGCCTCAGCTGGAGGCGGAGGAAGGGGCGTGCCCAGGTTGGCGGGGTAACGGGTCCGCGAATGGGTGTCGGGCGCGGGATGGAGGGGGTGGTGCCACCTGCTGTGGATAATTGGGCGGACGGGATAAAATGTCAAGGGGCGGGGCCAAGCGGGGTCTGGCGCGGGCAAAGGATGGAGCTGAAGATGCTGGGCGGGGCTAATGGTGGAGGGGCGAGGTGCAGGTGATTGGCTCAGATGGGGAGAGGAATTAGCGGGTGGCTGTGAGGGCGGAGCTGAAAGTGCAGGGGCGGGACTGTCAGCTGAACGTGCAATGGGCGGAGCTGTGAGGGTGGAATTGAAGGTGCGGGGACGGGGCTGTTACGGCGGAGCTTGAAGGTGCAGGTGCGGGGCCGTGAGGGTGGAGCTGCACGTGCGGGGACGGAGCTGTGAGGGCGGGGTTGAAGGTTGGGGGCGGGACTATGTGGGCGGGGCAGAACCGGAGGCGGTGTCCGCTCCCTGAGGAGTCGCCATCTTGTATTCATAGGTTTGCGGCTTTAGGAGAGTGTGCGCTGGTAGGAGAATGGTTTAGATATGGAACACAGAATTTGAGTTTAAGGGGATTAAGTTGGGTTTTTGTTCTTTGCCTCGTGTGAAGCTGGCGGGCCGGGAATGAGGTGATGATGATGATGACGGCGGCGGCGGCGGCCCTGTGAGTCGGGCCTAGCCCCGAGCTGGTCGGATCAGTTGGTGGAGCCGCTTCGGCCTCTCCTCTCGGCTGCAGGAAGAGTTGTAAAAGTGATGCGGATGTGAGGAGACGTTCAAGTCCCGGCCGGAGAGCAGGTGAGAGGCACCTGGGCCTGGTTTTGTTTGCGAGGTAGTGTAGCCCCTGTGCCCAGGAAGGGCTCTGTCCTACCCTCCCCTGTCTCCCCCCTCCTCCTCCTCACCCCAACACCATACCTATTCATTTGTGCAGGGCAAATCCTCTGGAATGGTATATTCCGATAAATAGCCAATTAATATTTGTTGTCAGTAAAGGGTTTGAATGTCATGATGCCAGAGTTCCCTGCTCTTCAGCTTGTCTACTTCAGTCTTTTATATCCACATATTGGCTGAACTCCTGATGAAGGAGCAGTACTTTGAAAGCTAGTGCTTCCAAATAAACCTGTTGGACTATAATCTGGTGTTGAGTGACTTTAAATATTGGATGATGGAAGCAGTTTGATTATAGGTTTCATTTGAAAGACAGCATCTTCAGTAATGCGGTAAAAACAATGACTGCAGATGCTGGAAACCAGATTCTGGATTAAAGTGGTGCTGGAAGAGCACAGCAGTTCAGGCAGCATCCAAGGAGCTTCGAAATTGGCATTTTGGGCAAAAGCCCTTCATTTCCAGCTCCTTGGATGCTGCCTGAACTGCTCTTCCAGCACCACTCTAATCCAGAATCTTCAGTAATGCTGTAATCCCTCTATTGCATTTCAATGCATTGTGTAAACTATTCAAGTTAGGTGATTTCATATCATTGTGCCTGATATTGATGCAAAACTTGTGATTTTCCACTGAAAATCTCTCTGAAATTGTAAGTGTACCTTCCTAACATGGACTTCCATAATTTGGAAAGGATAATTGTTTTTGAAAACCTCATTCTGTTCTTGTGGATTATTGTGTGATGTTCTTCTGGCTTTGGTATACCCATCTATTTAAAACTTGTGTAAGTTATTTGTTTTGGTTAACTAAGATTTGTCACGGCAGAAACCCCTCCCTAACTATGTTGGTTATGTGCAACATTAGTCATTCATGGGTGTCTGATTAAGTATGGGTTTATAAAGCCGCAATTAGAATGCACTGGTTAAAATAGTTTTCAACTTGCTGTTCGGAAATGACACATGGAATCTACTGGCAAATAGTAAAATATATTTTGTGATCTTTTTAAATGATAACTTTGCCAAAATTTTGAAATATGTAAGTTTTAACATGATAGAATTCACAGTAATTTTTCTCTTCCTTATGCACCCATACTCCATTTTGAATAATGTTTTGTTTTTAAGCAGTTAAATTACTATCCAGCCCACATCCATCCACCTATCACACTTTCAGCTTTCTTCCTCCCAGATCCACCCCCTACCATTTATATCTCAGCCCCCTTGGCTCACAAGCCTCATTCCTGATGAAGGACTCTTACCCAAAACATCGATTCTTCTGCTCCTCGGATGCTGTCTGACCTACTGTGCTTTTCCAGCACCACACTCTTGACCTTGATCTCCAGCATCTGTAGTCCTCCCTTTCTCCATGCACCTACTATATAACTTATGAAGTAGTTGGGAATGAGTGTAAAATTTTATTTGGGTGTTTGCGTATTGTCCAGCCGAGTGAAGCAACTTGGATTTCGGTTTCTTTATCCCCGGTTTTAATGGTCAAGGCATCTTCAAATGGATCTGCACTGAGGATTATGCACAGAAACTACAGCAAAAGCACACTGTCTAAAATGATCATGACTGATCCTCTGGTTTAATTCTCCTCTCTTTCCCCCCACCCCAATACCCTTAAATGCTTTTAGTTTCTAGAAATCTGTTTCTGTCTTAAATTGTTCAGCAACTTCACTTTCAGAGTTTTACATGGTAGAGGATTGTCCAGGTTCACCACCTTTTGAAACAGTCTTTCCTCTTTAGGCCCTAAAACCTTAATCTGTATCCAAAAACTGCAAGTTCTTGTTGTAGGAACTCTTGCTCTTCTCCTTCCCACCAAAACTCTGTCTAACTGTCAGAATGTTATCACATTAGTGAGCTTGAATCTCATTCTTCTAAATTCAATCTCTTCTCATGAGAAGCCCTGTATCTCAGCTACCGGTTTGTTGAAATTTCACTGTACTCCCTCTATGACAACTGTATATTTTCTTAAATAAGGTGATTAAAACTGCATGTGCTATTGTAAGTGATGTCTTGCTAAGACCCTGTACAGTTGCACTGACTGCCTTGCAACGACTTTTCCTAACTATTTGCTGTACCTGTATGCTTGCTTTCATGGTCCATAGTAGCAACAGCACTAGTAGAGGAATAAGGAATGGTCTAAAGCCTCCTTAGACACTTGCAAATCTGTCTTGGAGAGCAGAGCTGCAGGAGATTGACAAGGCATTTGACAGCTCCAACCTTAATCAGTTCCAAATTACAACTCTCTTGGACCTCCAATATGATGGTGAAGCAGAGCATTGTGACCAAAACAGTCCTGACCAGCAATTCATTCATCTGGAAGTAGTCGTCAGCACTGCAGAAAGGAGACAGAGGTCAAGACGTTGTTCATTGGAGGTTAATGTCAAGATCAGTGGTACATGTAGGAGTAGGTAATTCAGAAGTGTTATGGTCATAGGATTTTGTTCTTCCTAATCTCTTTCTCTTTTTGGTTGTTTGTCATGACAACTAGTGTTGAAAGTTAATTACACTTTATTTTTGTTTGTTATAAAGGGCACAAGTCTTGGTTTGCATAACCTGATATTGCATACATTTAGATGATACTCCCTACTTCAGTGTAAGTAGTTTCAATTTGTGTGGTTTCTAGGAATATATTATTTAAAGTGTTGTATTCCTATATTGTATTCAAGAAAACTGGACTCTTCAGAAAAATGTTGTCCATCTTACTTTTTAAATTCTGACATCTGCTTTTCATCATCATGACTGTCTAAAGTAATCATGCTGAGAGCTAAGCAACAGCTTTGCCAAAGTGTGAAATATTTCTCACTTGTGTGGCTTTAAAAGATTGCTTAATCCCTGCTGGCTCAAATAGGTATTTTTTTACAAATACTGACAGTATATTACCTCATGCAATGTGTTGAATGTACTATTAAATAGGCTGGCTAAAAACCAAAAGTTTGTATAAATTTTTCATTCCATGTTTAGTTAAATTATTCCTGACTTACTGGCAGTAGTTCTCAGTGGTGTGCCAGATCAGTTATCAGCATTGCCACTTTGTTTGCAGTGGCATACCAGCTTCATTCCTACACTTGGCTTCACCCAAAAGTTTGAACTGTTGTCACGATCATGTCAAAGAGGACAACACCATGGGTAGCACTGCAAAATGGAAACATCATTCATTGTCATTAGCCAAGACAGTGGAATTATTGCTGTAGTTGGATAGAGATCAGGTTAGATATGAGATGGAAACCTTCTCTCCATTCACAAGTTAAAGAAATAGAACCACCAGATCTTGAAATTTTAGGCTTCAAGTGACATTTAGAAAGAAGTGAATAAGCTGAAAGTTATGCATAAACCTGAGGGTGATATCTTGGACAGAGTGATAATGGAGTGGATTCAGAGGAGAGAGAACAAATAACTTTGACTAGACTGGTTGATTAACAGGAATCTTTAAGATGAACTGAATAGTTCACATCACGTAACTATATTTCAAATTGGTTACCAAGTTTGAGGTGTCATGGAAAGAGATAATTAAACATGTGGGAATAAAGCTTCAGCAAAACACAAAGCAGCTAGAGATTACATAGACACATTCACCAAGTTAATTGAATAAAAGCTTTCTACTAGTTTTTTTTTAAAATCTGATCCCGGTGATCATTATTTGGCAGGCTAATTCTGACTGGCAGAGATGTTGTCATGAAGAATGTACCTATTAATGCTGGTTGACAATTAACTGCGAGGATTTTAAATTTTAAACCAGGCTGGTTGACTGGTCAGGGCATTGTGCTGAGAAATAAGCTAAGCTATGATAATTACCTATTTTGTTGATTATGAAACAGTTGCAGTGTGCATATGTGTTCTGAAAAGACTAAGACCTTGTGTTCCAATACTTGTAGCTTCCAATGCATGCAAATGTGTCTAAGTGACAATCCTAAATTAATTATCAGTATAATTTGCGCTGTACAAATTGTTCAGCAAATGTTCAAGCAAGAATTAATGCAGATTTACAAAATGTTAATAAAATTAAAGAGAAGTTTAAGTTCATGAACCAAAAGAAATTATTGGGGGAAGTCTGAGAGATGTACAGTGCAGAAATGGACAGTTGGGAGGGGAGAAATGTTGTAAAAGGGCACAATTGATGGATTTTAAATAAGCATATTCGGAACAAAATAGATGAATTAACCATACAAATGCATGTGAATCCGTATGATCATCTTGCAAGACAAAAAATGACAATTATTTTTGTTTCCAGCAATACTCATTTAATATTTCTACATCTCATCATACATTTGTTATTGATCCAGACTCTTGTGCTGGATGATCAGCTACGACCATAACCCAGGAACAGGCTTGAAGGGCCAATTGCTTCAATCCAATTTTTACTCCATTCTATCTCCTCAGAAACTGTGCTGATAATGTGGTAGAATTAGGAATTCAGTTTGAGAGGGAGGAACTTGGGTCAGAAACAACTGTATGTGTATAAAGCAGTAATTACAAAGAAAAGAGAGTGTAACTGGCTGGAGTGGACTGGGGAGCAGGTTTAGCAACAAAGCTTCTCCAAAGTACAGTAAACACTCTATTATCAGGCACCTATGTGACCAGGAATATGCCAATTGATCAAATATTCTGGATAATAAGACTAAGACACAGAGGCGGAAATTCAGCCATTCGGCCCATCAAGTCTGCTCTGCCATTCAATCATGGCTGATAAGATTCTCATCCCCATTCTTCCGCTTTTTCCCTGTAACCCTATCCCAGTCTTAAATATGCTCAATGACCTGGGCTCCAAAGTCTTCTGTGGAAGTGAAATCAATAGATTCAGCACCCTCTGGCTGAAGAACTTTCTCCTTATCTCTGTTCTTTAAAGGTCTTCACTTTACTCTAAGGCTAAGCCCTTGGGTCCTAGTCTCTCCTACCAAAGGAAACATCTTCCCACAACCACTCTGTCCAGGCCATTCAGTATTCTGTATGTTTCAATTAGATCCTCCCTCATCCTCCTCCATACGTTAACCTTTTCATTCCTGGAACTCTTCTTGTGAACTTCCTCTGAGGACGCTCCTCCCAGTACATCTTTTCGGAGGTATGAGGCCCAAAACTGCATATTACTTCAAATGTTGCCTGACCAGAACATTATAAAGCTCCAGAAAAACATCCCTGATTTTATATTCGAGTCCTCTCAAAATAAATCCCATCATTGCATTTGCTTTCCTAAAGACTGACTCAACCTGCAAGTTTACCTTGAAAGAATCCTGGGCACCTACTCCCAAGTCTTTTTACACTTCAGACTTCTGAATTTTCTCCTTTTAGAATATCAAATTGCATGATCTCACACTTTTCCACGTTATATTTCATCTTGCCACTGCTTTGTCCATAGTCCTCACCTGTCCAAATCCTACTGCGGCCTCCCCGCTGCCTCCATGCTACCTGTAACGCTACCTATCTTTTGTATCATCTGCAAATCTAGCCAGAATGCTCTCAATTCCTTCATCTATATCGTTAATGTATAAAGTGAAAAATTGTGGTCCCAACACCAAACCTTGTCATTGATTGCCATCTTGAGAAGGACCCTTTTATCCCACTCTCTGCTAACTGCCAGCCAACCAAGCTTCTATCCATGCTAACACCTTGCCTCTGACACCATGAGCCCTTATCTTACTCAGTAGCCTTCTGTGTGGCACCTTTTCAAAGGCCTTCTTGAAGTCCAGATAGATAATATCCATTGGCTCTTCCTGCTCGTTAATTCCTCAAAGAGGTCTAGGAGATTTGTCAAGGATGACCTCCCCTTGATGAAACCATGCTGATTTCCCCTATTTTACCATAAACTTCCAAGTAATCGGGTATCTCATCCTTCACAATGGATTCTAGGGTAGGATTCCAGGATTATCTTGAGGTAAACTTGCAGGTTGAGTCAGTAGTTAGGAAGGCAAATGCAAAGGTGGCATTTATTTTGAGTGACTTGAATATAAAAGCAGAGATGTACTTTTGAAGCTCTATAATGCTGTGGTCAGACCACATTTGGCAGCACGGTGGCTCAGTGGTTTGCACTACTGTCTCACAGCACCAGGGTTCCAGGTTCAATTCCAGCCTCTGGCCACTGTGTGTGGAGTTTGCACATTCTCCCCATGTCTGCGTGGATTTCCTCCAGGTGCTCTGGTTTCTTCCCACAGTCCAGAGTTGTTCAGGTGAGGTGAATTGGCCTTAGTAAATTGCCCATTGTGTTAGGTGCATTAGTCAGAGGGAAATTGGTCAGGGTGGGTTACTCTTCGGAGAGTCAATGTGGACTACTTGGGCCAAAGGGCCTGTTTCCACACTGTAGGGAATCTAATCTGATCTAATCTTACCCACAGCTGAGTAATCAAAGTAAAAACACAGTAATAGGAATATAATCAGGGATATACATGTCACTGTTATACTTTATTTACAGCATAAATCATTTAAATAATGTAACTTCGCCTTAACTAAGACTTACTGGCACAGAGCCTTCTAACTTGCATCTTCAAGTGATTACTTGGACATTGCAGTATTTGAGGAGAAATTGATTTGAAATTTAATCAACTGTTAATATTTTGCTTGGTCATTCAATTGGACGAGTATATTTATGTTAAGATAAATGAATTTTAAAAACTAATAATTAGACAATAATACAGTAAACTTCAGTATTTGTGGTATATTTTTGCCAGTTTATCAAGAGTGCCAGTTAAAACAAAGGCTATATATATTTTTAAAAATCCAAAGTGAACCTAGGGTGTTAGAGAATGAGTCTGGAAACTGAGAAACCAGGAAATGAAATAAATACTTTGCATCAGCCTTCACAGTGGAAGCAATCCAGAATTCCTAAGTAAGTATGGGACAAAAGGGGGAGAGGAAATGAAAACACTAACTATCGCTAGAGGTGGTAGGGAAATTTATGGTTCTGAAGATCAGTAAGTCTCCTGTGAGAAAGTGTATAAGACTCATGTCTCTGCGCACATGGACGATCCCTCTCCCTCTCCACCCCCTTCCAGAGTCCAGAATAAAGATGACGGAGGTAAAACTATACTGTGTCTCTGAGCATTTTGCTTCGACTGAGGTGGGAGTGGGACAACACCTGGACCTGATAAAGTACATCCTAGGATATTAACAGGAGCAGCTACAGCAGTTGTGGGTGCAATGGTAGTCATCATCCAGGAATCCTTAGATTCTGGAAAAGTTCCATGGATAGAAAAATTGCAAATGTAAAACCTTTATTTAAAAATTGAAAGGAACAAAAGAATAGATCACTTTAGACCAGTTTGACTAATATTTTCCCATTGGCATATTAAGCTATTATAAAGAATATGATAGCGCAGTTGGAAATTTTAATATCAACATGGCTTCATGAAGGCAAAATCATACCTGCCAAGCAAGATAGATAAAAGGAAAGCAATGGATGTGGTATTTCTGGATTTTCAGAAGGTTGATAGGGTACCTCATTTCAGCCTAAGGGTTGGCTAACTAATAGAGCTTGGAATAAAGGTGGGAGAGATGCATTTTCAGGATGGCAACTTGTGATTAGTGGACTGCTACAGGGATCGGTGCTGGGGTAAAAATTATTTTACTTTTATATTTGTGATTTAGATGAGAAAAGTGAATGTATAATATCCAATGCAAATAGAATATATGGGGAAATGAGAGGTTTAGCAGGACCAGTAGAGAAACTGAAATATTATTTACATGGAGAAAGATTGCAGAAAGCTACGGAGCAGCTGAATTTGGGGTCCTCATCTATGAATCTGAGTTAGCATCTAAATTCAGCAAGTAATAGGGAAAGCAAGTGGAATGTTAGCCTTTAATTGAAGGGGAATGGAGTATAAAAGGACGGTTGTGCTAAAACTATACAAGGCACTAGTCAGACCACAGCTGGATTACTGTGAACAGTTTTGGGCCCTTTTATTTAAGGAAAGATATACTGGCATTGGAAGCAGTCCAGACAAAATTCACTAGGTTGATACCTGGTTTGGAGGAACTGTCACATGAGAAATTGTGTAGGTTAGGCTGTACTCTGAATATATGTACCATACTCGGTATGAAAGAGTGAGAGGTGATCTTTTTGAAATACGCAAAATTCTTAAGACATTTGACAAGATAGATGTAGAAAGATATTTTCTTGTGGAAGAGTCTAGGACTACAGGGCATGACATCAGGATAAGGGTTCACACATTTCAGACTGAGGTGCGGAGGAATTTCTTCTGTATGTAACGTATCTGTGGGATTCTTTACTACAAAGGGCTGTAAGGGAATCCTCATTTCAGTATTAAATGTACGACCCCTTATTTTGATATGGTGCCTTTTCGTCCTAGACTCTTCCGCAAGCAAGAACACCTTTTTGATCTTACAAAAGGAAAGTATTTGATGAAACAGCTGAAGATAATAAGACCATAAGATAAAGGAACAGCAGTAGGGGACTCTTGTGTAGTGGTAGTGCCTCTGCCTGTGGACCGAGAGACTTGGGTTCAAGTTTCCCCTCCTCCAGAGGTGTGTAATAACATATCTAAGCTGGTTGATTAAAAAAGGAGGTTAAATAAAAATAAATAGGAACATTTGTAGGCCACTTTGTCATTCAGTAGGATCATGGCTTCATCCACTTTCTTGTGTTTCTTCTATAACCCTTGTCGGGCTCAAGATTGTTGAGCCGAGGACAATACACAGAGGGGATCTTGCAGTGATATCCTGGAACTGAAATGACTGACCTCCAGTATTCTGGATAAGTGGTGCTGGAAGAGCACAGCAGTTCAGGCAGCATCCAAGGAGCTTCGAAATCGATGTTTCGGGCAAAAGCCCTTCATCAGGAATAAAGGCAGTGAGCCTGAAGCATGGAGAGATAAGCTAGAGGAGGGTGGGGGGTGGGGAGAAAGTAGCATAGAGTACAATGGGTGAGTGGGGGAGGGGATGAGGGTGATAGGTCAGGGAGGAGAGGATGGAGTGGATAGGTGGAAAAGGAGATAGGCAGGTAGGACAAGTCCAGACAAGTCATGGGGACAGTGCTGAGCTGGAAGTTTGGAACTAGGGTGAGGTGGGGGAAAGGGGAAATGAGGAAGCTGTTGAAGTCCACATTGATGCCCTGGGGTTGAAGTGTTCCGAGGCGGAAGATGAGGCGTTCTTCCTCCAGGCGTCTGGCCAGTATGACAATCCTCTCCCTTTTGTGAAAGAAATAACTCCAATGATAGAAGCACCCTTCCTCACAGACCTTTACAAAGTGAGCATCAATGGTCAGGTTACTTTGGAAGTTAATGAGGAACAGATGAAACTTTGGAGGTGGGGCTACACAAGGTGCTAAACACCAGAATCCATTCCTTGGAATGGGACTGGGCTCAATTTGCTGCTTTGGCCTTTATTGACAGCACCACCTCTCTTACAAATGGCAGTATCTTCCACGTAAAAAGTTAAAGGTTGAGTACATCAACCGTGCCACCTTCCTCCATGGATAGTCCCATTGTTTGGATCCTACTCATCTTCCCGTCCTTGCTTTACCATCCTTTCCCTGTTTCTATGCCATTGGAAGAGTTTTGAAATTCCCTTTTTGGCTAACTGCTAGTATCTACTCATATTCTTTCTTTTTATTTCTTTTTCGACTTCTGGCTCTCTTTATCCAGCCAGTTTATGAGCATAGTATTTCTGCTGTTTCCTCTTTTTTTCAATGTCCATGGAACTCTGGGTTTATATGTCCTGCATTACCCCCTCTGGGGTATAGCTTGACTTTTCTTGAGCTATCTCCTGATTTTTCTTTTCCCTGTTAAGGTTTTCTTGCCCCTTGCATTGGTTTAGTAAAATTATACTGATTCTATAATGTACAAGTTACCCTGTTAAAATATTTTGAGGCTTGTGAAAGCAGTCCCAAGAAAATCTTCATCCTGCAGGAGACACACTTCAAATCTGTGGAGAAAGGAATAGACCTGACTTTTCAGGTACAATTGACTACTTAGATTTCTATGTTTGGAATGTGTTTATTAGTGTGTTTCTTAAAAATGTTATTCCATTTAAGTTGAGCTAGAATAGGGCTGGATCTCTGACCAGCTGAATTAATACCAGTATATTATCCCAAAGTGTATTGTCAAGATTGTACCTCCGTTTACTTTGAACTTTAAATAAATACTTTAATCAAATAAAGAATTATTCTGATATAACAGGTATGCAACATATATAGTTCTAAGATGTTCTGTCTGGTTTGTAGGAATGATACTATTAACATTTTCCAATTTAGAGTTTCTATGTGTTGCTTTGTAAAGTGTGTTTGGAAAATGTAATGGCAACTATTGGCGGAATTCACAGCTAACAGGGAAATTTCACTTAATTATGAGATATGATAATGTGCAGTTCTGAAGAAGGGTAACTGCACTTAACATGCTGCCAGACTTGAGTTTCTCCAGAAATTTCTGTTTTTGTTTGTTTCAGATCTCCAGCATCTGCAGTTCATGGTTTTATGATAGTTTGCATGCCTGTGCATATACTTGTTCAAACATATCAAATTTTGTTGGCATCTAAGCTTATGTTACAAGGCAGTATCTTCATCTGTTTCCAGAAAAAGCAGATTTATGTGAACAAATGTTGTGGCAGTCTGCATTCTGCAGGTTCATATTTCAACATTTTGAGGCCAACAATGGAACAAGCTGCCACCTCTTGCTATGCTGAAGTCCAATCTCAATTGCAATCCGTTTAAAGTTCCTACTTTGATTTGTTGAACTGATTATCTTGAACAGGAAAGAATTTCACATTTCAATTTATTGAAGGAAAAGTGGGAAAACAAAATTCTTCATGAACCTCCAATATACAGTCTTATCAGCAAGTAGGCCTTTAGCCCTTCGACAATTTAGATTGCGGCTGATTTGAATTGTGTTGTGACCTGTCAGCCCTCTGTCTTTTTCTTCTTTCCTTGCTGAAACTCTAGATGGAACAGTGGGTGCGCACCCCTCTCAATCAAGCTGATTAACAACTCCCTGGGCTTGCTCTGACCTACATAAACTTCAATTTGAGTCCTGTCACAATCACTTTACTCTCCTTCCCTCCCCATTCTGGCTGCACTTCCAGTCAGATTCCGTGTTAATGTGCAGACAGAGCAAAAGAAACAGAATCGCTGGAAGAGCAAAACCTCAGAGTTAGTCTGTGTGTCTCTCTCTCTTACGTAAGGAGATTATTTCTTTCTGATTGCCTCCATAATGACTGAATTTTCCTGGGCAATTTAGGGCTGATTGTGGACAAATTTAATCGCCATCTTCATATTTTGAGCATTGCATCTAATCCAAAACATCAGGCGACATATGAATTATTATATGACACATAATGTCGGGTAACATGGTGGCTCAGCAGTTAGCACTGCTGCCCCAAAGTGCCAGGGTCGCAGGTTCAATTCCAGCCTTTGGTGACTGTGTCTGTAGAGGTTGAACATTCTCTCCAAGTCTGCCCGGGTTTCCTGCAGATGCTCCAATTTCCTCCCACAGTCCAAAGATGTCCAGGTTAGGTGGAGTGGCCATGCTAAATTGCCTTAGTGTCCAGGGATATGCAGGCCAGGTGGATTAGCCATGGGAAATTCAGGGTTACGGGGTAGGGTAGGGGAATGCTCTTCAGAAGGGCAGTATGGGCTGAATGGCCTGCTTCCACACCATAAGGATTCTATCAATGTCCTTGTGCTGATTTACTTTCTTAATCGTTATAGCATCATCTACAGTGTAAACCAGTTCAATGCGGCTTGGTAGCCCAAATCATCCAGTTTCCAGATTCAGACTTGGAACATCTGCAGGATACTGACGTACATTTCCTGACATATGTCCTGACGTATGGGAAGTGCCTCAGAAGTTCAAACGTTTGAGTTCGCCCCACCTGCCCACTGATTTAACTGCAGCTCACTCAGGTCACCTGCCAACCAGTTTAATCACTTGCCCACTTCCAAACTGGCAATCATTTATTAAAAGACGTGACATTTAAAACTTACTTGAATGCAATAGCTGGTGCTGTAAAAAGGGGCATTTCCATTCCTGAAAGATCTTGGTCATTATATTTCAGTATACCTTTGTTTAAATCAACATTTTATTAAAATTATTTAGGATTTGCAGTTGTATTCTTGAAAAGCTTAAGCCTACTTTATGTTCTAGTGCATCTCAGCTTTTGGTTAATATATTTTGAAACAGAGTCCAAGACTATGGCTGTATATATTCAAAAATCACAGGAAAGGTACTTTGGCCCATCATGTCTGCACCAACATAACTACCACTAAAAGTGTGCTAATCCCAATTTTCCTGCGCTTGTCCCTTATCCTTAAATGTTATGGTATTTGAAGTACTCATCTAAATATTTTTTAAAGTTATAAGGTTTGCAGCTTCTGCTACCTTCCCAGTGCATTCCAGATCCCCACCACCCACTGAGTGGAAAAAAGTTCTTTTCCTAAATCCCCTCAATCTCCTGCCCCTTACCCTAAAACCATGCTCTGTCATGATTGACCCCTCAACCAAGGAAAATAGCTGATCTCCCTTCACCCTGTCTGTACTCCTCATAATGTTCTTTATTTCAGTCTTAACCCCTTTCATCTTTTCTAAAGAAAACAACCCAAGTCTGTCTTGTCTGTCCTTTTATAGCTCAATTTCTCCATCCCAGGCAATGTCCTGGTGAACCACCTCTGACTGTACAACTAAAAGATTTTTCATTGCTGCCAGAATCCCTAAGCTGAATCAAGGTCAAAATGTCTTCTTGACAGGAAATATTAAAATGGATTTAATATAAAAAGGGTGCTTTTGCAGTTTGGATTAAAGGAATAACCTAGCAATTTTAGTTTGGCAATGTATCTTGAGTTAGAAGCTAAATGAACACCAAAGGTTTATCATAAAATTATTTACTCTACTGTATATCATGGGATTTACTTTTGGTTTCAGAATTCCTTCTTTAAAAACAGTAAATTTTAAACCTTTGTGTTCCTTTTTAATTTATCATCTAAATATTCTTCTGCCAAACATTAATTTAACTGTTTGGATCTGGAAGGCATTTGACTGCATGCCACCAAATGTTACTACACAAAATAAGAGTCAATGGAATTAGGGGTAAAGTATTAGCACGGCTAGAGAATTGGTTAGTTAATAGGAAACAGACAATGTGAAGAGATATGTTATCTTTAAGTTGGCAAGATGTGACAAATGGAATGCTACAGGGATCCATGCTGGGGCATCTTCTATTTACAATTTCTATAAATGACTTGGATGAAGAAACCTAATAAATAGGTGCCAAATTATCTGTACCTAAGACAGGTAGGGAAGTGGGCACCAGGAGTCTGCATGGAGTTACCAATATGTTCAATAAATAGATGAAAATTTGGCAGATAGAATGCAAAGGATAAAAATGTGAATTTATCCACTTCACTTTTCTGATCTCACTAATATATTACTTAAATTGAGAGAGGTTGCACAACTGATGTCTAAAGTTATCTTTGTGGCCTAGTACATGAAATGACAGAAAGTGATTAGGCATGTAAGGTAAGTGGTTAACCAGGTATAAAAATAGGAATACTTAAAAGGTTTCAAGCAAGTCTAAATTCCAACTGATGCAAACGTATTCTGTCCAACCTTTCCTCAGACTTCCTATCCATTTCAGCTGTTAATCCAATAAAACACCTCAACTGCATTCAATGTACTTATGTCCTCCTCCTTTTATTAAGGAACTCAGTACTGCACGCTGTGTCCTAGATGTGGTCTCTCCAGTGCCTTCCATAATTGAAGCATAACCTCCCTGCTTCTATTCTGCATTTCCCTTACAATAAATGATAACATTCTATTAGCTTTCCTAATTATTTGCTGTACCTACATACTAACCTTTTGCAACTGCAAGGGCACTTAGATCCTCAATGTCAGAGCTGTGCAGTTTCTCATATTTAAATGATATGCTTTTAAGTCATCCTGCCAAACTGGGCAATTTCGCATTTTCCTCGTAATGCGCTATTTGTCAGATCCTTACCCACTCCTTAACTATCTTATTGTGGCTTCCTTATGTCCTCTGCAACTCTCGACTTACTTTCTGTCCTTTGTGCCAGAAAAACAATCTCAGCTTCAGTCTTTTGAAGTTATGGAGCAGTTATATACCACTGTGAACAGTGTTGTGGCCCTACAGAAACGCATTCAGACAAAAATTGATGTCAAACAAAGATGATTTAAATGGTAAATATTTAGTCAAATGATGTGAACTTGGGCATTAAAAGAAAGCTAACAAAGCAGAGAGGTTTAAAGTAAGAATTAGAGTCTGATGCCAATACACTGAAGCTCAGCTATCAACGATGAAGAGAAGGTTGTACACACGAGTTGGATGATCATTAATGTTTTGTACAGTTGTAAGGACGGAAGAAGCTAGTTTTAGAATCGGTGATATCCTCGGAAGCTGAAAATTTTAAATATTGGACAAGCTGATTTCAGCCTGCAAATAGTGAGCGGAAATGATTTGCTGATGATTTTGAGCCTCTTGAGAGTCAATATTGACATGTGAATTCTTTCAATTTAAGATCATGATCATCTGTGATGAGGGAACGTCTCTATTTTCAACTGGTGGAAATTGTAGTTCCTCTGGATGCTGGTCAAAAAGCTTTATAGCCGGTGAATGAGTTTAAACAGTGGTGAAGCATGTGTATAATGTAAAATTATGAAGGGCAATGATAGGGGAGACAGTAGGTAATGTCTGTCCTTGATGGAGAGATCAGTAACCAGAGACATAAGTTTAAGCTAATGGATTGAACGCTCAAACTCTTGCAACTTGGAAGTATTTAGATGTGCATTTGTGAGGCCCAAGGCTGTGGTCTATGTCCTGGAAAATGAGATTGAAATAGGTGGTTATTTCTGACTTGTGGGACATGATGAACCAAAGGACCTCTTTGTGCTGTAGACCTCTGACTCTAAAGCTGAATATTGGCCTTTGTGCCGAGGTCATGTCAAATGCCTGCTGCCTTAAACAGATGCAAAGAAAATAGAAATGCAACAAAAAATTAAACGCATTCTTCCAGTTTACTTAATCTTAAGAATTAAGATGCTCTGCCAAAAGCTGTTTCAGTTTTTCAGTGACTATTATGGCCTTCTGCAGTGAACCTCTTAGTAAGAAAGTCCATTATACTTTTCCACTGGAATCTACTGGGTTGTACCAGAGAGAAAATAATATTCCTCTAACCATTCTATAGTACTAACAACTTGCACTACTTTTTACTTCTGACCAGTAAAGATGTGACAACGGAAAATTTTTTCCCCATTCTGATGTATCTTAAGTCTCCTTTGCTCCTCAAGTTAAACTTAACAGTTGTAACTGATAAGACATTCAGTGTTACTGTTTTTTTTGTAAAATGGTTATGCCCAATTTATGCTTTGCGTCAATTGGAATATCCAGGATTCTAAGCCATAATAATATAAAGTATTTAACGTGTGATGGTGGTATCTGTTCCACTAGAGGTGTGTGTGTTTCATGTCTGCCAGCTTGACTCATTCCTGCAGTGAAGGACTTACTTTATGAAGAAAGATTGAACAATATTCCATTGCTTGGGAGAATTTAAAATTGAGCTCGTTTGAAAAAATTGATTCAACTACTTTGGTAAGAGGATAAGTGTAACAATCATACAAATTGGCAACACTGCAGGACAAATGGCAATATGGTAACTAAGTATAATCCAAGTGAAATTACAGTGATAGCAATTGAATAATCTGGAGCATCTAATTAATTTCCAGTTTCCTCAGGCTTTCAGATTTTTCCCCAAAGGTGGTCAGTGTTAATTTTTGAGAGATTCACATCAGTTAGGAAGCAAAGAAACTAGTCAGATTAATTTGAGATTTTTCAAGCTTGTTTGTTTTAAAAAATGATTACATTTCGCACAGTAATAAATCGAAATGGTGGTATCGTGATATAGTGCCATCTGTCCACCCACTCCACCAACTTGACCATATCTTTTGAGTTCCATGATATCCTCAGTTTACAGTTCTTCCAAGTTTAGTGTCATCTGCAAACTTGAAAATTGTCACCTGCACACCAAGATCCAGATCGTTAACACATATCGGGAAAAGTAAGGGTTCCAATACCAATCACCGGAGAACTCCACTCAGTAATCATGTCAACTCCACCTTCCCTCAGCCTTAAAAATATCCATTGACCATTACTCTGTTTTATATCACTCAGCCAATTTTGTATCAATTTTTATATCAATTTGTTTTGTCTTATAAAATCCACCCTATGGCTACAAAGTTTTGTTGGTGTAAAGATTTTCTCTTTAATAACTTCAGTAAAATATTTTAGCATTATGTCTAGTTCTAGTGGGTCTTGTTTGAAAAGCTGTGTGCTTATCTAATTTTGAAGTCCATCCATTCTTTTGAAGTACAGTAAGGCTGATGTCTTGATTAAGTTCTCCAGGGTGTAATTGGACCTAGATGACTGCTTGAGCTAATTATCAATGTACGAATGTTTTCATTGTTGTGACATCAAATGCACTGTGTAAAATCACTGTACTGCTCCAAGATCATCTAGAATCTATTGACACTGGTTGAAAGGTGCATAATGTCTGGGGATTAGATGTCCTAAAGTTAATAGCCTGTGGCCAAAATCGCATTGAATTTAAGTGATTGACCAGCTGTTAAACTGAGAGTCATGATGGGAATGCAGCCCCAGAACTTCAGTAGATAATCTCATTGGATCTAATCGAAGTTTTAATGACTGAGTAAATCAATTCTAGAAAGGCAAAGTTTGCTACAAATGCAGACATCATAATATCTCTTAATACAGTGCAGGGTAATTTCTGCTGACAATTAGCTTTCAGGGCTGGTATCTGCTTTGGAACTTCTAAAACCATGTGGTGACAACTTTCTGTTCAACATTCATGTTACAATTTGCACCGATGGTCAGCTAAACTTGCCCACTTGACATGATTAGTGTTTAAGTACTCTGATGTCACTTTTGACAGCATCCTTGAATTGGAGTTTTGAGCACCCTAGTGGTCTCCTGGCAGAGACCACTGCCCTGTATAACACATTTTTGGGGATATAACCATCTTTTCTCCTATCTGAGAAAGCGTCTAAAGTATGAACAAGTAGGGAAAGAGTTAAGTTTTGAATTTTAAGAAACAAAAGTTCAGCTAAGCATGACTCATATCAGATAAGAACTTGCAGTAAGCAATGAGGTGCTGGAGGCAAGAGTAGTGGGTTAACAAGGTGGAAAAGCATTCAGTATGTAAAGTCAATTGACAAGGTGAAAAGTATTCATTGTGCGAGTTCAGTTATTCATTGTGAACAGCAGGTAGCTTAATCTTTATATTGACACCCGCTGCTTGTAATGGTCACTCAATCAATATGTATGTTGCCTTATCTGTTATGTTATATTATGTTGCTCCTCCCTGTAAATGACTATATAATTCCTTAAGAAACTGCTGTTTGAGAGAAGACAGAGAACTCATGTCTCTGTGCACATGGATGATTGTTCTCTCTCCCTCTAGGGCTCAGAATAAAGATGAAGGAGGTAAAGCCATACTATGTCTGAGTGTTTTGCTTCGACTGATATGTAGATAGGGAAACGGGACGACATATCTACATGCCCAAGCCAGAAAAATCTCTTTCCTTAATTTGCGCCAGCATGCCTACATTGTTTGAACTTAAGTGATTTCTTTATTGATGGCTTTGTTTTTCCATGTAATGCTAAAGATGCATCCTGGACACCAGAGGTGGAATTTATTGATTCTGATCATTTCTGGTAAATTGTTCCTTGTAAACTGCTATTATCTACAGCTTAGGAAATTAGGTAATAATTCTTGGTGCAGTGGAGTCAGAATAATTTCAAAGTTTACGTGAAAAATAATTTTTTTACTCTTGGGTGAAAGTTGATGGAATCCTTTTGTGAGACAGAAACCATCAGCCTCTGGAGCTTCAAAGAACTCATAAACTGCAATATAGTTCATGATGAGGACATGTTAGGCATCTTTGACTTCCAACTGGTGTGACAGAAGTTGAAGCCATCATGAGACATAGGAAGAATTAAAAAGCTGCAGGAGTACTGGGATTCCAGCAAAGATTTACAAACTTGGAGGAGCAGTGCTTATCTGTCATCTCCATCAACTGTTCCTGAAAATCTGGGATGAAGAAGAAATTTTTGCTGATCTCAGGGATGCTTCCATCACTATATCCAAGAAAAGAAACTTGGTAGACTGTGGGAACTACTGAGACATCTCCCTACTCTCCATTGCCAGGAAGTTCATCGCCCAAATCAGAGGTAAGTAGCTTCTCCCACTGAGGAAGTCCTTTCAGAAAGTTATTCTGGCTTCTTACCAAACAATGAAACTGTAGGCATGATTTTCACTCTGCTACTTCAACAGAAATGCCAGCAACAACATCAACCACTCTATTTGGCCTTCATTTATCTGACCAAGGTTTCTGACTCAGTTGGAAAATGCTATGGAAGGCACTGTTAAAGGTCAGCTATCCAGTGAGTTTCTACAACGTCCTCTATGTCCTCCAAGACAAGATGTTGACGGCGGCCTTCTTCATTGGTAATATGACGACTCTTTGAGGTTGAGTCAAGCAGTGATATCATCGCTTCCACTCTTTTCTCCAACTTAAGAACAATCCGCTGTGATGCGGACATTGTCTGTCTACAAGACAATGGAAAACATTCGAACTTCAAACCTATTAAAATCTTAACGAGAAAACAACACCGACCTCACTTGTGGAACTTCAGTTTGCAGATAACAATGTCATCTCTGTATTGGAAGAGAATTTTCAAGCCTCACTTAATGCTTTCACAGAACCATTCTGAAGAATTGGTTTCAACCTTAGACTCAAATCCTTTACCAACCTATCCCAGGTCAAGTTATGGTTCATTCCTCCATTAAGATTCACGGAGAAATTCTCCCAAACTTGGAACATTTCCCTCACCTGGGAAGCTAGCTCTCATCTGTGGCTGACATTAATTCAAAATTTACCATTGCATCCAGTCTGCAAGTGCTGCCTTAAAAAGGAGAGTCTTTGACAACTGTGACATCCGTACTGGTGCCAAAATCCTTGTTTTCAGCAGTTATTCTCTTCTGTATAGTTGGCAGATTTAGAATACAGTTGACATAATCTTAAGACACTTGAAGTACTTTCAATGCCATTTTAGATTCTCCACGTCAGTTAGAAGGACAAGCAATACAAACATCAGTGTTCTAGAAGCAGTTAATATCACTAGCATTGAGGCAGTGTTCATCCAAAACCAACTCTTTTGGGCTCTCCACACGTTTTAGGATGCCTGAGTTCTGACTGCCACAGCAAATCCACTTCACCCAGCTCAAGGAAGGCAGACAAACAAGAGAAGGACAAAGGAAATATTTCAAAGATTCCTTGAAGACAACCCTCAAGAAATGCCGCATTGATGTCAACGCTTGGGAATTCACAAAAACTCCTGTATGAAGGCGACAGTTTTTCAAGATGCCTGTTGGCAAGAAGTAGTACAGAAAAGGAACCAGAGAAAGGAATGCCATTAATCTCAAGGTCAAAGACCACTTCCACCTCCTGGCAACACATACCAAATGCGTGGTCCAGAGATGCAGCTTTGGATCAGACTCCTTAGCCATGTAAGGATCCACAGAACCCATGACGAGTAACAGAATTTCCTAGGTGGATAATTGTACTGTCATTAGCAAGTGATTGATGTTGATTTAAGTTTACCAGACTTTGATGTTATGAGAATATAGAAGCACTTGGTTCTATGGGGCAGTTTAATATCCATTCAGAAGTTCCTTATCAGGACATCTGTCTTCTCTCTCGCCTTGATGGATTGAGGAGTGTGCTGGAAAATACAGAATGTTTTTAATTTTCATGTCTGATAAATTTGTCAAGTTGTTCCATGTAACATGTTATTATCTATGGCTGAGGAAATGAGATCAGCAATAATTCTTGTTGCTACAGAATGAGTGTGGTTTTTGAGATTAGATGAAGAAGTGGATGCAATATGACATTGAAACTAAGTAAGTATAACAAGATTTAAGTGTCAAGACTATCTTTGGGAAAGAGACCATACAAATTTTTGGGTTTTCCCAGAGTTTGGACAATAAAATCACATATCCTTGATTTCATCCTCATCAATCCAAGAGTAGCATTTTCATTCACATGCTGAGAACAGAGGACCCAAAAGGAAAAAAGTAAGACATTGTATTGTTAATTTAGTTTACTAGCTATTGTTATTTTGGATATAATTACCATTCAAGGAGTGAGGATAGAGGGTGACTGGTGGGGAGTTTCAGGTTGTTGTTCTTCTGGGGCTGAATGGGTGAACGAAACAATTGTCTTGAAATGAACTCTGCATGAAGCAGGAGCTGTTGGACCCTAGTTCAGTCCCAGAGTCTAGAAATAGTGAGATAGCTGAGCCTGAAGTAACTGAGATCATAACAGCCAGTATATTGGGAGAGAAAAGGCAACTGGAGAAGGAAGGAAGGAGGGAGGGAGGAGGAGAGAAAGCTGATGCAACAGGCCAAAATGTATTGGGACAAGAGCTCATGTGAAATGTGTTCCAAGCGGTTATAGCACTTACTGGAGAAGAGTGACATCTACAAGTTTTTGTTGACCAATGGGGCAGCAAACAGCAGCTGGAAGAGCAAAAACGAAAAGCAAAACTTTTTTCAAAAAAAAGAAAATGGTTGGCTCCAATTCAAATGGTGAAAGGGGTCAACCAGTCAATACATGAAACTGAAGCAGCAATGAAGAAAAGAAGAGAAGAAGAAACTTACAATCTGTCTGATTAAGTCAGTAAGGAGAAATGCAAAGTGTCAAGGAAATCTGAAATACAGGAAATTCAGAACTTGATATTTTGTCAAGGGTCAAAAAGGCTAAAACTGAGAATGGGAATGCAACATCTTCCGAAAACTTCAAGCTGCAGATATTGAGAAAAGTCAAGATTCCATCTTTGCAATCAAAGACTGACTAGCCCAAACTGTGTACCATAATTCTCAACGCCACCTGGACCCAGTAAAGAAAGTCAAGCAGTTCCATATCCATAGCCCAAACTCTTCACAAGGAGTATTGAGGTGGTACTAGATGGAAGGAATGGAGTGGCTTCAGGTGCTGTGAGAAAACGGTACTAAGGGGAGTCTGGCGGACGCGATGGGCCTGGGGAAGACTGTCCAGTGCATTGCTATGATAGCCATAAATGGTGGATCGAGGAGTCCTGAGACCTTTTTGTCTGTGGCTCTTTATCTACTCTGGGTATCAGAGTTTGAGATTCACACCAGAGATTACTGGTGTGGCTTTATCATGGAAACCAGAAAGATCGTTTACAAAGCCTGTGTTAAATCCATAAATGACCAGTTGTCATGACTACTTACAAAATAGCCATGAGGGACAGAGAACACTTTCAGAATTGTCACTGAAAATACGTTATTGTGGATGAAGGCCACAGAATCAAGAACTTAAATTGTTACCTTATTCAGGAGTTGAAAAGGTTCAACACTGACACCAAGCTGTTGTTGACTGGAACCCCTCTCCAGAATAGCCTGGCTAAACTGTGGTCACTGCTCAACTTTCTACTGCCCGATGTATTTGATGACTTGAAAAGTGTTGAATCTTGGTTTGACATTACCAGCATCACAGAAAACATTACAGATATAGTTGCCAGCGAGCCGGAACAAAATATTCTGCACATGCTTCACCAGATCCTGACTCCATTCCTGCTGAGGAGCTTGAAATCTGATGTCACTCTGGAAATTCCTCCAAAATAGGAGGTTGTGGTTTAGCTGCTCTCAGCGAGAGACAAGAGTCCATCTATACAGCCATTATCAATAAAAACCATCACAATGTTGCTGGGACAAGAACCCAAGCAGAAGAAACCCCAGCTAGCCCCTACAGGTTGACCGAAACATTGAAGCAGGAAGCTGATGAATTATACAGAGGATTATGACTATTTGGCAAAATTATTGCTGTGTTGCAGCAGCATGCCCATGAGCAGAGGCCTGTGTTGGATGTGTATATCCTACAAAATAAGGAAGTTCACCTGAAATTGCAGAATCATTGATGCTCCTCCAAAGTATTGTAATCATCCTTACTTCATCGAATACCCACTGGATCCCAAAACTCAGAAGTTTAAGACAGATGAGTTGGTGAAAAGCTCAGGAAAATTCCTCATTTTGGAGCAAATACTGCCAGCAAGAAGCTTTTTTTTTAAACCCCAGAATTGGGTTTTCAATTACTAGGGTCAGAGTTCTAGGTGAGTGTGGAAAAGTTTGAGAGATATGTGTGGAAAGTTCTTTACGCAGAGGTTGGAATGCGTTGACAGCAGAGGTGGTAGTCATTCTAGATGTATCTAAACAGGTACGTGAATGGGCAAGGAGCAGAGGGACTCAGTTCCTTAGAAAATAGGCGAGAGGTTAAGATTATCTGGATTGGTGCAGGATTGGAGGGCTGAAGGGTCTGTACCTGTGCTGTAATTTTCTTTAACAGGCGCTTAGTATTTATGAAATCAAAGCGTTTCTAATGTCAATATTTTCAAACATTCCCTGTTTTCAGTCAGTTCTAGGTTTTTAGGCCCTCAATCTAAAGTAAAATGTAATTCTTGTATAAATAAGCATTTTTCAAAAGTCAATTGACCTTGCAGATAACTGTTTGGTGTGTACTTGTTATTTAGTGTAGTTACAATATTGTTACATAGCTGTAGGGCAGTACAAAATGTTCAGTGTTAACTGTAACTATTTTTTTCTCAGTGAAGTATACAAAGTACAGCTTGCTGTAAAATGTTAGTTTTTCTTTCTCAGAGTCAGCATCTCATTCTTCTAGGTCGGAACCTGGAATCCATCTTGTCCCACCAAAAATTCAAAAGTATTGTCAATCCTGGTAAGTGGACCAGGAGTAACCAAACTAAATGTTTGCAAAAGATAGTGTCATAATTGCTTACTCATTACTTTCAATTAAATTTTTCACTGTGTATACAGATACTCCTATTTAATACAATGATATCATACATCTAACGCTAATAACTAATCCAATCTATTAAGAGTTAGGTTGCTAACGAGCGATGGTTTTTAAATTTTTCAGACAAATCTTACCTGATGAAGGGCAGCGCTCCGAAAGCTAGTGTTTCCCTATAAACCTATTGGACTGTAATCTGATGCTGTGATTTTTTTAACTTTGCCCACCCCAGTCCAACACCGGCTCCGCCACATCATGAATTTCCTTGAATTAGACATGACAGCTGTAGTTCAACACAGTTACCAGTAGTTTGAGACAAATGCTAATAAAATGATTATGCAAAAGTCATTTCCTTAGCTTGTTCCTCTCCCCCGCCCCCCAACTTGACGACCTGTCTATTTAGAGAGTGCTGAAATTAATTTGGATTAAATTTAAACCTGTTAACTTTGAAATGGATAGAATTAATTTGGATTCATATTGAACTTTTTAACCTTTTTAAAGACTAGTATCCTTTAAATGGTGTTTTTAACTACCAAAAGACCACCTTTAGCAGCAAACGATGTTGGAAAATTGTCAGGACGAGTTGCAAAGATTTTTACCTTTAGACACATTGCATTCATTATGAAGGACCTTTGAATCTTTTTGAATGCCTATTTTGACAAATAGCTATATCAGTTGATGGTGTCAAATGGTATTACAGGTAATATTTCTCCCATCAAAGCACAAAATTGTATTTTTAAAATTGCTGGTTTTGCAATTATGTCAAACCAATTTTGAAATTGAATTTGTTCTTCATCCCACTGAGACTTAGACTGAGACCACAGCTGTGTTGACCTGGCTGTCAGCAGCCATAGTGTAGAAGTGAAAAGAACCTGTTTTGAATTTCAAACAGCTGACTGAAAAATGAGATGTACATCTCAGCTGTCTGGAGTTGGTGAAGTCTAGGTGGAAGTTAAATATACTTAGATGCTTTTTTTTACATAATCCCTTAAGAGTGGGAAAACGTCTATTCCTGGCTTTTGAGAGTTTCTGTCATCAGGTGAGCAGGATGCATGGTTTCGCAACCACGTGTAGTAGTTTTAATGGGCATGGCAATAGAGCATTCTGTTCTGTCCCCTGCATTGCCTTTTGCTGCCATGTTTCTTTTTTCTGGTACTATTTAGAATAGAAGTTTTAATTTTTCCATTGTAGATGAAACCTGATTTGAATATTTTTTAATAAGTTTGGCATTAAAAAGATGTGAGCTGTCCAATTGTCTAATGTAAAATGGCCTAAAAGTTAGGTTAAAAAGTCATTCACTGGACCTGCAGTCTGTTAACTTAGAATGGCTTGAATTCTTTTAATCATTCATGATTAACAACCCCTCTCTTGCCGCCTCTTCTATTTGCATTAATGATTTGCCTTTAATGTTAGGGGAATTATTGAATTTAAGACTCATCAGCTAATCAAAGCGGTGGCTTTCAAATTTTGGTTGATCAGACACTGTGAATGTCAGTAATTCTAGGGACCCACTTTTTTGAAAGCTAAAGTTAGCTATTTAAAAGAAAGTAACACTAGAGGGCATAGTCTAAAACCTAGGACCTAACTGTTCAGGAAAGATCTTAGGAAGCACTTCAATGCACTGTGTGGGAGAAGTTTAGAGCTCTATTTCACAAGTAGCAGCTATTGCTGGAGCAGTTGTTAAATCTGACATAAAGATTTCGTTAAGTAACGGTGTTAAAAGATATTGGCCAAAAGCAATTATATAAGATGTAGGAGCAGAAATTTAGGCCATTCAGCCCATCAAGTCTTCTCCATTATGCAGTCATGGCTGAAAAGTTTTTCAACCCCATTCTCCTCGTAACCCTTGATCGCCTTGATAATCAAGAGCCTATCTGTCCATCTTAACTATGCTCCATGACCTGGCATCCACAGCCTTCTGTGGCAATGAATTCCATAAGTTCACAACCCTCTGATTGAAGAAGTTTCTACTTGCCTCCATTCTACAAGGTCTTCCCTTTACTCTAAGGATGTGCCCTTGTGTCCTTGTCTCTCCTACCATTGGAAACATCTTCCCAACATCCACTCTGTCCAGGTCATTCAGTATTCTGTAAGCTTCAATTAGAATGCCATCTCATCCTTTTAAACTTCATTGAGTATCATCCCATAGTCCTCCAAAGTTCCTCATCTGTTAAGCTTTTCATTTCTAGGACCATTATTGTGAACCTTCTCTGAATCCACTCCAGAGCCAGTATATCCTTGCTGAGATGTGGGGCCCAAATCTGCGCACAATACTCCAAATGTAGTCTGACCAGAGCCGTCTAGACCTTCAGGATTACATCCCTGCTTTTATACTCCAGTCTTCTCAAAGTAAATGCCATCATTGCATTTGCCTTCTTAACTATGACTTAACTTGCAAGTTTACCTTGAGAGAATCCTGGAATAGAACTCCTAAGTCTCTTTGCAGTTCAGACTTCTGAATTTTCTCCTCATATAGAAAATAGTTTCATGCTTCTATTCTTCTAAATAAAGTACATGACCCCACTCTTTCCCACGTTGTACTCTGTCTGCCACTTACATAGTCACAATAATTGTTAGAAAGTCATCTAAAGCAAAATATTGAGATGTTGACCCTATAAATCTGAGGACTAAGGACCTTATCAGTTCGACTTTCCTGTGCAGTAGTTGCTGTCATTTTCACAAATTTATGATGAACACCTGCAGTTTCTCCATTTTTACAAGTCCAAGATAATGATCGCTATCTACGCTGAGGAAATGATGCATCATCCAAAGATGTGCAGGTCAGGTGAATTGGCCATGCTAAATTGCCCACAGCGTTAGGTGCGTTAGTCAAATATAAATGGAGGGTAGGAGAATGGATTTCGGAGGGTCAGTGTGTACTTGTTGGGCCGAAGGGCCTGTTTCCACACTGTAGAGAATCTAATCTAACCTAATCTGTTGCTGTCTGTTCAAGGGTTATTCAAATAGAGCAAGGCGAATGTGGGTACTGCAGATGCTGGAGATTAGGGTCCAGATTAAAGTGATGCTGATAAAACACAGCAGGTCAGGCAGCATCCAAGGAGCAGGGAAATCGACGTTTCAGGCAAAAGCCCTTGGCAGGTCTGACAGCATTTGTAGAGATAGTAAACAATTAATTTAGATGTTTTTAAATCTGGTATGACTCTTCAGAACTAGTCTTTGGTGTTGAAATATTTGGGGAGATAAGCTTCAGTCTTTGATGTCACAGAGCTGGCTGAACACTGATAAACTTTAGTTTATGTATAGTTCTTTTTAAGTTGATTAAACTACTAGGTTTATATGTCAATTGAATTCTGCTCTCAAAGGGCAATCAAGTATCCTCTTCAGGAGGAAGCAACAGGAGTTCATTCTGAAGCTTTGGTAATTAACAAATTTTAGTTGATTTCCACCAACTGTTGAGATTGCTGTATGGTAAGTGGTAATTAAGGAAACTTCCCTTCTGAAACTTGGGCAGCTAATTTTGCAAGTTTCATTTGCATGGATCTAAAGGTATAAGAAGAGTTAGTGAGTAAATGGAGGCATTTAGATTTTATGTCAAGTTGTCAATATGGGAGAGTCTGTTTTGTACATTTTCGTAAGTGGTCATGTTCAATGTTATGTACGTTACAAGTCTGCCCACTGTTAAGTTTTATCCGTTCACAGTAGCCATTTTTATAAGAATAGAATGCTGTGTACTTATTCCACAGTCAGTAATGAGGCTGTTTAAAATTAAAAAGTACCTTGGAGTTGGGGAGAATCAAGTATAAATTTCATAAATATTTATTACCCACCATTATAAAAAATGTTCACCATACTCTCAAAATCAAAACTTATTTGCACAAAAATCTAAACATTTCTACAAAATTAATTGGTTTCTTGGCCTTTTAAACATCATACGTGAATTTGGAGCAAGAGGGAGCAATTCAGCCCCTCCATCATTTAATACTCCACATGCAGTCACATCAATGCCTTCTACAACTGCAATAACGTTTTCCTACTTTTATACTCCATTCTTTTAGCAATAAGTGCCAGAGTTCTATTTGCCCTCTTACCTGTTGTACCTGTTTTTGTATTTAGTTCGTTTATCTGATCCTCTAGTCTGATCTGATTTATCAATATCTACGAACTATTGCTCAGTCTTAGTGATGTCCTTCATCATGGTTGTGATCAAAGTTTGGAAATGTGGGAACTTGAGCCTCAGTGCTTCACCATTCAAACCTGGTAGTCTGGTGAAGGTTTTTTATTGTCTATTAAATATCAAAATACTGTAATTTTAATTGTGTACTTCACCTCAAACCAGTTGGTCTAATCTTATGTTTACGACCTCCTTTGGTGCTGTGAAAACAGGCAAGTGCATTGTTTGCACACCATGTGACTTTTTCCTTTCAACGAGTTGTAAAATGTTTGAATTAGTTGTATTTCTATATTCTGTTTTTGCCTATGTATTTGGTGTTTAAAGGCAGTGTGGATATCGGTTTTACCGTATGCTGATAAGTTTATTTATTTGCAGCTTCAACCATGGGTTGCATAAAGAGCAAGGAGGACAAAGAGCCGGCTATGAAATACAGACCAGGTGATGCTACTGGAACTGTTGGTACACACATTACTCAGTATGGTCCTGATCCCACCCAGCTAACACAGTCACCAGCATCAAAAGGACCATCTGGTAATTTCAACAAGCATTCCATGGCACCATTTGGTGGGTCTGCTGGTATGGCGCCTTTTGGAGGGGCCTCTTCATCATTTACAGTTGTCCCCAGTCAGTACCCAAGTGGTGTTACAGGTGAGTTACAGCACCTCCTTTTGAGAAAATGATCTGCCTCTCTACATTATCATGCAACCATTTGCAGACAGATTCTCATACTACAATGATTTAATATCGCAAAATAACTTGTTAGATTTCTACAAATGGCTGAAGTGTTTTAAAGTTCCACTTTTTTGCGGGGACAAAACCTGAATAATAGAACTTTGAGAAGAAAAATCTGTTGGATGTATTAATGATAATTAGTTGTGAAGTTCAGAAGATTCCTTTGGATAATCAAACCATAGATGTAACTCTATGGCTAAACTTACAAGCTGTACACTTCTAGAGTGAGATGCAAACAAGTGTCAGGTCCCAAAATTCCTTTGGAATGGATTTTAGACTTACAAGTTGATCAAACATCGAGGTGCATTTTTGCCTTGTAGAAATTTATATTTTTTAAAAAGTGCAATTGCCACAATTTCATTATATTTTCACATTTGGGCAGCATAAAGCAAGAAAGCAATGAGGGAGGACAAGATTGAGATGTATAACTTTTTTTTAAAACCAAGGATTCTGTCAGAGTGGTAGAGGCAAAAACCCTCCTAACATTTAAGTCATATTTAGATGTACTCTTGCAATGCAAAGGTACACACTATAATAGGCCAAGTGCTGGAAAATGGGATTAGAATGGTTAAGTGCTTGCTTTTGGCTGGTGCCAACTCGAAAGGGCCTTTTTTCTATGCTGTAGACCTCTTTTGAACTAAGACTTCCATCATGGCTTTTGTTTTAACTTGTGATTTTGTTCTTGGCCGAGTTTTCATTTGACTTGAAATTTAGCTTGCCCAGATGCAAGCAGCCACACCAGCTAAAAACATGATAGCTACAGGTATAAGTGTGATAAAAAATATTTTAATCTTTGCTTCTTGCATCTGGGACAAATGTTTCGGGCATGGTGATGGAGTGCTGGTTTCTCCGGCAATTTGTTTCTTTTGTTTGAGCTCCAGGCTTGGCAATTCTTTGTTTTATTATATGCGAGTGAGATGAGATGTGATGCATATGGGCAAGTTATATTCGTGCAGCAAGTGAATTTACAAAGACGTTGTTAAAGCAAATCCCCATTTATTCACTCGATCTCTGTTCTCAGATATTATAATAAATAATGCACCCAACTGTGTGCACTAGCTAACTTGATTTTGGTATTGCTTTTCTTTCTCTAGAACTGCTATCTTCAGAAGCTCACCTTTATCTTAGCTTACAGCTCTAGCACAGAACTGCACCTTAAAGTCTCCCAGTTTGAAACCTCACTGTCTGTCCATTTGTGTCTCTTTCTCCTATATTCTTGAGTATTCACAGGAAGTGGAAGGGTGGGGCCTCCGACTACTTCTTTGTTCAGATATTCGCCAGTAGGCTTGTCAACCAAACAGACCTACCACTTCTTCCAAGAGTATATTCTCAGCAGCCATCCTGGGTTCACATGACTGGAATTATTCCTACTGTAACAGGTGTGTTTTTTTTGTTAGGCCATCAGAAAAAATTAATTGCTTAATGGTCCCCATTATTGTGGACATTAAGGATAGTTAATTCTTTAATACATAAAACCTTATGTTTACTTCTGCAGACTTTTTAAAATTAGCTTCTTATAAATTATCTTTTTTGAAGAAAAATGCTCATTGACTATAACTCCATCCCAAATCCTTCGTGTAAATCAAAATGATCAAAACTTCAAATCTTGATAAATCATTAAAGCAGTGTTCCTGGCTATAACACTGGTTCCTTTTTATGATCACTATCTTAGTGTATTTGTTATTGTAGGTAAGGAATTAGATTCTTGATTTGGAGGTGCTGGTGTTGGACTGGGGTTAAAAAATTTAAGTTAAAAATCTCAACACCAGGTTATAGTCCAACAAGTTTATTTGGAAGCACTAGCGTTCAAAGCACTGCTCCTTCATCAGGTGGTTGTGGAGTATAAGATCAGAAGTCATGGAATTTATAGCAAAAGTTTACAGTGTAATGTAACTGAAATTATATGTTGAAAAAGACCTGGATTGTTTAAGTCTCATCTTTTTAGATTGAACATGTTGGTTTCAGTTCTTTCATATGTAAATCACAGAACTTTTTAAAAGTTATACTCTCAAGTCAGTTGTTAAAATTCACTTCACTTGGGAATGTAACTTTTAAAATGTTCTGCGATTTACATACGAAAGAACTGAAACCAACATGTTAATTCTAAAAATGAGCGACTTAACAAGCAGTCCAAGTCTTTTTCAATATATAACTTCAGTTACATCACACTGTAAAGTTCTGCTATAAATTCTATGACCTATGATCTTATACTCCACAACCACCATCGCTCCAAAAGTTAGTTCTTCCAAATAAACCTATTTGACTATAACCCTGTCTTGTTATTTTTAAAATTAGACTCTTGTTTCCTTCAGGGCTAAGCCAAATAGGCTGTTCAACATAGAGTTGAATTTAACGGAAGTAATCTTACAGGAAATGAGTTCCAGATCCCCACTACCCTTTCAATGAAAAATGTTTTTCTCTCATCCCCTCTAAGCCTCCTGAACCTTCCCTTAAATCTATCACTCTGGTCATTGATCCCTCAATTGAAGGGAAATTTTCCTTCCTGACTGCCAGTCTATGCTCCTCCATAATTTTTTATACATCCTAACCATGTCTCCTCTGTGCCAAGGAAAACAATCCCAGTCTGTCCAATCTTTTCTCATAACTAAAATTCTTCGGCCCAGGGAAAGTCCTGGTATATCTCCTCTGCACCCTCTCCAATGCGATCATATTGTGGATTTTAGAACTGCATACAGTACCTTAGCTATGACTCAACCAATGTTTTGTACTGTTCCAGCACAGGCTCCCTCTCAAACTCTATGCTAGGCTAATAATGGCAAGTATTCCACTTGGCACCTTAATTATTTTATCTATCTGTTCTGCTACCTAAGGGGACTGGTAAGCATACACACCAAGGTTCCTCTGATTCTTGGTGCTTTCCAGGGTCTGACCAGGGTATTTTCTTGCCTTGTTTGTCCTGCCCAAGTAGATCACCTTGCACTTGTTTGGATTGAATTCCATTTGCCACTGTTGAGCCCATTTGACCAGTCCAACTATATCCTCCTAACGCTGTTATCCTCACTATTTGCCACACAATGGATCTTCATATCACCTGCAGACTTGATCAACCCTCCTAATTCAAATCTAAATAATTTTTATATACCACTATCGGCAAGGGCCCCAACAGTGATCCTTGTGGAACCCCACTGGACGCAGGCTTTCAGTCACACATACCCCTCTCAATCATACCCTCTGCTTCCTGCCACTCAGCCAATTCTGGATTCAGTAGCCGAATTTCCTTTGATCTTAATGTGATTGATTTTCATACTGGAATCGGATGGGGAAGTTGACAGAACAGTTTAGATTCATGTATTCCTCCTCTTATTTCTTATCTTTGGAAGAAAACAACTGATGCTTGGAGTGATGTCTGAGTAGAAAAGATCATCAGTGGGACCCCACCGAAATCTCCTTGGAGCTGTTGTGTTGAATTTTATACATTCCTTGAAAGGCAGGATACTATTTAGTATCCTGTATCAAAGTTGTGTGTAGCAGCAACCTTCCAAACCTGTGACCCATACTACCAAGAAGAATGAGTAGCAGATTCACAGAACACAATCACCTGCAATTCCTCCTCTCAGCTGCACACCATTCTGATTTGCAACTGGATCATCCTTCCTTCATTGTTACTTGCTCCTGAAAGCCCCTGCCCAGCAACGCTGTAGGTATACTACACCCCAAGGACTTCAACAATTCAAGAAAGTGACCCAGCACCCCCTTCTGCAAGCCAAATGGGGAATGATAGCAGCTGCTGCCCTAGTCAGCAGCACCCCCACACTCCATGAATAAGTTTTATTTAAATAAAATTGTTGTTCATTAAGCAAATGTCCAATAATTCAAATTGAAAGTAAACAGGTTAGTCATTTGATAAGGAGCTGACTGTTAAAGATCAGCAATGATGTGTAGGAGTGATACTTTATGCAGAAGGCCAATGACTTTGGAATGGAGCAGGTTTCTCCCCTAGGAAGTAGCAAGAAAGATGTCGGGGAGTTTGGATCAATCAAATCGCCAGTTCACTGCTAGTGAAGAAATAAATGTTCACACTTACAACTAGGATTGAGATTGTGTCAAAGGAGTTCATTTTAAAGATGGATCTTGATCTTAATGAGGCTGTCCTTGGAGTATGGTTCAGTTTTGGTTTCAAAATTACTAGACAGATGGAAGGTATCCAATGCAAGGTTTTGAGGTTAATTCCTGAAAATTGAGGATTGAGTCATGAGTTAAGTAACAGAAAGGGTTATTGTCTTGAAAAAAAAGTATAAGGATTGACATGATGCTCTCTAACGTTTTCACAAATAAGAGACCACTTAATCCAAGAAGGATCTTTTGTCAACCTCCAAATTTGAGGACCAATGAAGAGTCTAATATTAATGCTAAAATAAAATGGACAATTTTCAAAAGAGCGTAATAAAATTGGTTAGATTACGAACTTATTTACTGTGACAGAAGCGTGTTGAATTCCTTTTAAGGATTAAATTATCTACACTTAGGAAAATATATTCTGTGCTTTTAAACGCACAAACAAAGTAAACAAAAACGTAAAATGTCTCCATGTTAAAGAATGCAAGCTGCAAAAACTTAAGGGTGCTGAAGTCTATCTGTATACTTGTTTCCTTTCCCTTTCTGACTCCATCCTTTCATCTAATCTAGTGGCTCAGTGGTTAGCACTGCTGGCTCACAGCACCAGGGTCCCAGGTTCAATTCCAGCCTCTGGTGACTGTCTGTGTGGAGTTTGCGCATTCTCCCCGTGTCTGTGTGGGTTTCCTCCGGGTGCTCCTGTTTCCTCCCACAGTCCAAAGATGTGCAGGTCAGGTGAATTGGCCATGCTAAATTGCCCATAGTGTTTGGTGCATTAGTCAGAGAGAAATGGGACTGGGTGGTTTACTCTTCAGAGGGTCGGTGCGGACTTGTTGGGCTGAAGGGCCTGTTTCCACACTGTAGAGAATCTAATCAATCTAATTTCTTGCCATGTCTTCACTATATGTTCTGACTTTATCCCCTTCTGCTGTGAACGATCTGTGCTCAACAAAGGACTTGGCTTTATCCCTTGACGTTCCTGCCTTAAGGAATCTTGGGTGTAACCAAACGCTGAGCCAGTTGTGTTAGGTGCATTAGTCGGGTAAATATAGGGTAGGCTAATGAGTCTGGGTGGATTACTCTTCCGAGGGTCGGTGTGGACTTGTTGGGCCGAAGGGCTTGTTTCCATACTGTAGGCAATCTAATCTTCTGTCGTCTTTGTGTCTGTATCCACTTTTTTGGGCAGGAATCTTCTCCCTGCCGCATGGACCCTTTCACTTGTCTCTAATACCTCCCTTCCATCTGGAGCCCTCCCTCTCTGGCCGTTAGCCTGGAGCCAGAGCCTGGATTCCTGGTGGCAGTAGGCCCAGAGCCAGGACTTTTTATGGTGGCAGGGCAGTGCCTGGAGTAAGGACATCTTGGCAGCATTGGTGAGGCGCAACAGTCGTGGAGGAGGGATTCCTGAAGTCCAGAACATCTTGCAGAGACCTTGCAGAAGCTCCGCCATGCTTGAGACCTAAATTTGAACAGAAGATGAACTCTGAGTTGCAAAAGAATAGAAAGAAGTTACTTCATGTGCTGGATTGTGGCGACAAAACAATTTTCGCTATCTTCCTAGATACGTGACAATAAAATCATCCATTCATTTAGCCTGCATTTGATATCTACATTGAGAATTATCAATGGACATTGGTCACCTTCATTTTTCTGTTCCCGTTGCCCACACTAGACTGTCTTCCTCTGAGCTTTCTGCACTCCCTTCCCTCAGGCCCAACCTTGTTGTTAAACCTGCGATTAAGAATGCTGTGGTTCTTACTTTGGAGTGTTAACATATCCCTGGGAGATGATGTAGAAGGGTGGTGCACCATTCACAGAAATAACTGGAACTTTTATTTTAAAATGATCTTGCTCTCATACTAGCATTTGTGACCTGGGCTTTAAGCAATATTTCAACAAAGTATGATGCAAATTCAAAGAACAACCCCACATTTTCTGATTAGGCAGTTTATAGCCTCCAGGTTTAATTATTGAGTTCAATAACTTCAGATGGCTGTTCTCCATTTTTCTTGCATTCTCTTATGCTCCACCTCCTCCTTCCACAACTTTGGCTTGTTATTTTGCTGTTAGTGGAGGGGAACTATTCTCTCCCTCTGACATCTTAATTTACATCCATCTTTTTTTTTTATCAATGTTGTCTCTTTACTTCTAAAATCCCTTCTGCTTCTGTCAAAATACATTTTATTAAATTTCCAACACTTTTCAGTTCTGAAGAAGTCATACCCTGAAACATTAACTCTGACCACAGATACTACCAGATCAGCTGAGTGTCTCCAGCATTGTTTGTTTCAGAATTCCAGCATCCACCGTATTTTGCTTTTATAATAGAAAATGACCTTCATTTTTTTTCAGCTTTTCTGCTCTTATAGTGACTCTTTTTACCTTTTCTCAAATCATCTGCCATGACCTTGGATACGATTGTTTCTATTTCTAAATGAATTATGACTGAGAACTATTCTCAGTTCTAGTGAAGTATGAGACCCTGAGACAATATCTGTTTCTGTCATCCCAGATGCTGCCAGATCTTAGTATGTCTGGCATGTTTTAGCATTGTTTATCTTGTTTTCTCCAAAATACAGTACTGGGCAGTGGTCCTGTTTCATGCTCTGAATCCTTTGATCTCCCCATTAGGTCAGAGCTGCCTAAAGACTTTTTTTTCCTTCATTTTTCTCTCTCCTATTCCTTTTAAAGACTTCATTCTGCACTTTTCATCTATCCCTAGCCACATTTTGCTGATCACTCCACAGTAAAATTACTAAAATCTTTAAAGTGGTGCACATTTCAAAACATAAAGTGGGAACTGGAATAGAACAGTCAGACCTTCAAACTTGCTCGACCACTCAATATGATCACTTCCTCACCATACTCTTTGACCCTTTTAACCATATCCTCTCGGAAACTTTGTTGGTAAGCCTCCGTTGTTTTCTGTGGCAGAGAATTCCACAGGTTCACTACTTCCTGGGTGAAGAAATTTCTCCTCATTTCACACCTAAATGGTCTATTCCATATTCTTAGACAGTGATGTGTGTGTAGTGCTGGAAACGCACAGCAGGTCAGACTGCATCTGAGGAGCCGGAGAATCAACATTTCAGGCATAAGCCCTTCAGGAAATGTTGCTTCTCCTGCATTTTGGATGCTGCCTGACCTAACTGTCCTTTCTCAGCACTACACTCTTGACTCTGATCTCCAGCATCTGCAATCCTCACTTTCTCCTTAGTGATCCCTGGTTCCGGAATTGCAATCATTTGTAATATCCTTATTGCATTTATCCTGTCTCATCCTGTTAGACTTTTATAGATTTTTGTGCAATTTTTATTCTTCTAAGCTCCAATGAATATAATCCTAACTAATTCAGTCTCTCTTTATATGTCAGTTTTGGGAATCGGTCTGTTGTACTCCCTCCATTATCAGAACAGCCTTCAGATAAGGAGACCAAAGAAATACAGAATACTCCAGATGCAGTCTCACAAAAGCCCTGTTCAGATGAAGCAGGACATTCCTGCTCCTATAGTCAAATCCTCTTGCTATGAACGCCAACATATCATTTGCCACCTTCCCCCACCTGCATGCTTGCTTTCAACAACTAATGTACAAGAACACCCAATTCTCATTGTGCCTCCACCTTCCCAATCTACCACCATTCAGATAATCTGAATATCTGTTTTTGCTACCAAAGTGGATAACTACTTATTTATCCACATTATACTTAATCAGCTCTGCATTTGCCCACTCATTCATCTTGTCCTGATCTCAGTGAAGCAGCTGTGCATCATCTCCTCAGTTCACCCTTCAATATCTGAGGTCCAAGCACTATTCATGGAATCCCTACAGTGTGGAAACAGGTCCTTCAGCCAAACAAGTCCACACCGACCCTCTGAGTATCCCATCCAAATCCATTCCCCTACATTTACCCCAACAAACACATCCCTGAACACTATAGGGAATTTAGCATGGCCAGTTCACCTAACCTGCATATTTTTGGATTGTGGGACGAAACTGGAGCACCCAAAGGAAAGTCATGCAGACACGGGGGAAAATGTGCAAACTCCACACAGACAGTCGTCCGAGGCTGGAATCGAACCTGGGTCCCTGACACTAAGGCAGCAGTACTAACCACTGAGCAATTCTTTATAGTAACTCACTGGTCACTGTCTGGTGTACTGAAATGGATAGAGAACTGGCTGCCCTTCAAAAAACTACCCTACTCTATCCATGTCAATACACTAGCCCCCAATTCTCTGCACATGTTGGCTTTGTTCGATCCAGTCACTACTTAGTATAAACATTTTTAAAAAGTATTGTCTCAATAAGCAGCAGTTAAGAGTGCTTTGGGTTGTTAATCACAAGTGCATTATTTCACTGATACATAATTCTTGTATAAGTTAATTCTTATTTAAGTTAAATTGAAAATTATACCCATACTGCACAGCTGAGGGTCTTGAGCTTCGCATTCACGCTGAAACTAAATTTCAGTTAGTTTTTGTCACTCGGCAGCTCTGTTGTTCTCTGGGTTAATAAAATGAAGAGGGTGGCTGGATCAATCTAGCCCTAGTCCCTGTGTTTCTATCATTAGCTGTTGCCACTTTGCCTTTGACTGCACTATGTATGTGATAGAGCATGAGAACCTGCTGGCATAATTCTCCTGTTTGTGCAGGTTCTAAAAACTTGCCAGCCTTGATGTTTATCTTGTGGCCCAATAGCAGTTACTATGGAAGTTGCAGTATTCTCTGGAGTTTATGGTTTTAAGTTTAAATTATCAGTTAATTTTGAAACATGCAAATTTCGAAACAGTAATGAATGTTTGTATCTCCTTTGAAGGTGGAGTAACTATTTTTGTGGCCTTATATGACTATGAAGCAAGAACAACAGAAGATTTGTCTTTCAAAAAGGGTGAGAGATTCCAGATTATAAACAATACGTAAGTATTTTAAACTTCAAGGGAGTTAGTATTCTAAATTTTCTGTAGCTGCTTATTATAAGTGAAGTTATGTATGCAAGTTTGATTCAATTTTTTTTAGAGTCTTAGAATGATCAACTCAAGGCTGAAGCACTATACTGTGCCAAACCTGTATGTCGTTATAAGTATCCCTTCAATGCTAGTTTCCATTGCATGAATAGAAAGTTTTAGCTGATATCACCACATTGAAAGACACTTGAACCAGGGCACTTCAATGTTTGGTAGTCACGCACTGCCTAAAGAAGTTTCATGGCTTTGCACATTCCCTAAGATATGCATCCCAAATACAAACAGAAAATGCTAAAGATGTGCAGCAGGTCAGACAACGTGTTAGATTTAGATTCAAGTTTTATTGTCACGTACTTAAGTGTGGTGTACAAGAGTACATTGAAAAGTGTAACATGTCACCACACACTCAGTGCCATCTTAGGTACAAGTGCCGAGGTACAAAATCCTAGTTACAGAAATAGAAAAATAACGAAATAAGTTTTAAAATTTCGGCACTACAGTCGTCTTAGCATAAAATTAGAAAAATAAAGAAATAAAGTTAAAATGTCAAACATTACATCTGTATCAATAAATAAGCTAACATTTCCGGTCAATGACAGAGTTCTGATAAAAGTTCACTGATATGGGACATTCCTCTGCTCCAAACGCATTAAAATTCTCCAACCATATCTGTATATTTAGTACATTAATAGCATTTGCAACATTTTGTTTGTGCATCATCGATATTGGTTGAATCATTAATTTCTTCAGATGCAGACTCTTAACTTTTTTTAATTCACTCGTGGGAGATGGGCATTACTGGTTTGGCCACAATTTATTCCCCTTGATTTTGAAAGTGTTGGTGAGCTACCTTGCAAAATTGCATAAGCTGCAGGTAGACCTACAATGCTGTTGGGAGGCTATTGCTATTTTGATATAAGTTATGGCATAAGGTTAGAGGGAAATGAGAGCAAATGCAGAAACTCTGTTTGAAATAGTGTAGGATTCATAAGATTTTGTAATCTGAATTAGAATCAATAGACAGATTGCTTTCATTTCCTCATACATTGATATCACACATTTTCACTAGAATTATGATCTTAAACTTGATGGAGCGATCACTGACCAAGGCATAAATTTATGACCGGTGGTTTTGGGAGCTGTAAGGGGAGACCTTTGCACCCAGAGGATGGTGGGAATCTGGAACTCACTGCTTGTAAAGGTGGAAGACACCCTCAAAATTTAGGGAAGTACTAAAAAAGGTGTTTGTGATGACAAGGCATACAAGGCCTGTGGATTATGTGCTGGATAAAGGGATTTAAATATTTAGGTTATTGTTTTTGACCACAATTTCATGGGACTGAGGGCTTGTTTTGTGTTGTAAGTCTATATGACATTATTTACAGATTGGATTTCAAATGTTAACCATGTGTGCTCTTTGTTAATTATTTTAGGAAAGGTAAATTACTTTTCATAGAAGATGCTAGCCATTTAAAAGATGAGGTGCTTTTGGATTGCACTGCATCATTGACTTAATGATATTTTGACTAGGGATTAATTGAAGTGTCCACCTATTATACTTGGAACTTTTTTTAACTCCACCCTCTGTCGCGCTTCATCTGAACATCCTTAACAACTCTTAACTGAGTTGCGCTTTCAAAGTTTGAGAACCAGGAATCTAAACTATACTGCAAGTTCTGATATTCAGGCAGTTGTGTTTTTTAAAAAAAAATCCACATCTCAGGAATAGCTGGTTCATTGTTTTTTCTGATCCATGAGTTTGGGTGTTATTACATGGTAGATTTCAAATAAATGACTTCACATTATTTTTTCATTAATTTATTCTAATGTAATTAATTAATGTAATCGTTAGCTCAGAAGTACTTTGAAGCTTTCTTGTATTTTAACACTTGAAGTTCAGATAAAGCAGTCTTTCATTGTGAGCAGTGCTACTTTTGGATCACATGTTTACATCAAGACCCTCACTCCTATATACCTTGCCACTCTTCTGAAAATGGATATTGCCAATAGTAGGCATATATCCAACATTCAGCCCTTAACTAACCTCACTTAAAAATCTAATTAAAAGATCATGAATTTTTATTGAAATAGTGATTTTTTTTTTTTGTTTTGTCAGCTGCAGTATATTTTGAGGCAAACTGAGGATCTAAAAAGTTCTATTTGTGCATATGATCTCTATCTCCTTTTTTAAAACATTTTTGACAGGATTTCAAAGTCCAGTTAACTGACTTCTGAAAATTTTTTTAGTATGCCATTTATTGTAATATCTCTGAATAATCAATTCCAAACTGTTAGATATTAAGTGCTGTTTTGATGTTACAGGGAAGGTGACTGGTGGGAAGCTCGATCTATCACTACAGGGAAAAAAGGTTACATTCCCAGCAATTATGTGGCTCCTGCTGACTCTATTCAAGCTGAAGAGTAAGATTTATTTCTGTTTTATGTTTTTGCGAGTGTTTGATATATTATCTAAAATTTCATGATTTGAAGTCTATTAACTATTTAATTTGTTGTAGTTGTTTATCTTCTTACAGTTGCTGAGTTTGAGATTAGCAGTTGATTCAATATTTTTCATTAACTAGATCATATGATGGACCATTCTAACAGCTCTCTTAGCATTTATCAGGCAATTGGTTTGTGATCAATTTTCACTTTTTCTAATATTAAAATGCTTAATTATAGGTACAAGGGCTTAAAATATTTTTAAGGGCTTATTTTAATACTCTTCGTGGGTAAACTGAAGATTTGAACTTGCATAGAAGCAAGAACTTAGAGTTCATACCCCCAGTAAGTATCATCATCCTGGTAAACTGAATGCTACTGCTGACTGTAAAGCTTGCTTCCCATGTTAGGTGCTTCCTTTGGCCACTATACTGCATTAATTCCTTATCTCTCTTTTACTTAGCACTACAGTCCATCTCAATTGCATTTCTGTGTCCACTTACATTTTCATTCAACCTTTGTTCAGTTTTTGTTTCTGACATTTTTCCTAACACACATATAGCTAGATAATATTGAGCTCTCCTTTCTGAGATTGGAGAAAGGGGGAGCAGCAGACTCTCTCCTTACAAAGGCCTGGTATCCAAATGCTTTGGATCGAGGCATTAATTAGATTAATCGTTGTTGGGGTGACTCCCTTAGTAAAAGATTCCTTCCCCTCCCTAATCTTCATTTGTCTTATGTTGTATGAGCTTCCCACTTTCATTATTGCACTCGCTAGCCAAGTCGGGCTTCAACAAGCTTAAAAGATCTTTGCATGCATGTTGGAACAAAGCAGTGCATTGACAGAGTGATCAGTTAAGAGTTTAAGGTGTCTCTACTTGGCAACTTCTGCAGAAATAATTTATTTTTCATCACAATATAGTATTCGCTTAAAGAGTACTTAAATGTTTTCAAGACATTTCAAAACTCTTGTGATATCGAAGATAAAATGAACATTTAATTCCATTTAACTTGTAGAAGTTAGCAAATTCTGCAGCAATCAAGTATGGTTCATTGTTCAAGGCAGCGTAGTGTAAGTGGTGAATAAATTAAAAACTAATTGCTTCTGGTAGTAGTGGGACAAAAATATTCAGTCATTTTAAATGACTATCTCGCAGTAAGGAGTAGGAAATTCAACCCTTTGAACCTGCTCATGGCTGACCACATCTTAGCCTCAACTCCACTTTCCTGTCTGCTCCCCATAACCCATTATTAATTAAAAACCTGTCCGTATCATCAAAATCATTAGTTTTCCTGGTGTCCACCACATTTGGTGAAGTGAATTCCACAGATTCACAACCAATTGGGAAAAGGAATTCTGCCTCATCTTTGTTTTAAATTTGCCATCCTATAGTCTAAAATTTTATTCTTTTATTCTTGATTATCCCACAAGGGAAGCATCTGCTCTGCATCTGCTCTGCATCTACTTTGTCGATCCACTTTAGCGTCTTGTATACCTCAATCTCCACTCATCCTTCTAAACTCTAACGAATATAGACCTCAACTGCTCAATCTTTCCTCATAGACAAGCCTTTTTTGTCCAGAATTAACCTAGTGAACCTTCTCTGAACTATCTCCAATGCAAGTACATGCTACCTCTAGTAAGGGGAACAAAGCTGTACCCAGTGCTGCTGATGTCTCACCAATGACTTGTACACTTGCAACAGCATTTTCCTACTTTTATACTCCATTCTTCTAGTAACAAATGCCAAAATTCTCTTATTATCTGTTGTACCTGTATACCGGCTTTCTGTGACTATGCATGAGAACACTTAGATCCCTTAGCACTGAAACATTGAAGTTTCTCTCCATTGAGGTAATATTGTCTTTGTTTCTCCAAACAAAATGGCAAACCTTGCACTTATCCATGTTAAATTCCATCTGTCAAAGTTTGACCCATTCACCTATCATATCTATTTGTAAATTTCTTTATTGCAGCTTCCCTTCCTAGTCTGTTTTGATGTGTTACACCCAAATTTGCAAATCACATTCTATTCCTGCATCCAAGTCCTTCATATAAAATGTAATAGTTTGGACCTGATGACCGAACCCTGGGGCACCCATTAGCTACAGCCTGCCAACCAGAAAAGAACCATATAATCCTGACTCTGCTTTCTCTTGGTCAGCTCATTCTCTAATTACTCCTAACCCCATGTGATCTTTCTTTCTGCATTAACCTTTTGTGCACCTTATCAAAAGCCTTCTAGAAGTATATACTATCAAAAGGACCTCATTGTTCATTTTCGTTGTTAGATCTTCAAAGAACTCTAGCAAATTGGTCAAACATGATTTACCCTTCATAAAACCAAGCTGACTTTGACAGATTGAATCTCCAAATAGCGTGTTCATGCAGCCACACTCACAACTTTTTACTACAACTTTTTGACAAGTTCCACCTTTTTGCCCTGGACAAGACAATGTTGGAGAGATTATCTGGGAAAGGGAAGTTTATGTACATGCCTGTGTAGAGCTCCAGGGAATGTGGTGGAGAGAGAGGGAGAGAGAGCGAGGTAAGTCATTTGGAGTTGGTGCCTGGATCCCATCGATTTCCAGAGTATTCTCGGCAGTGAGCTAAGTTCACTTTTAATCACTGTAATCAAAAGGCGTGATCAGTGTTGGAGACATGCCTTTAATGTAATGTTTCTATCGGGACCTCGAGATCTCCTTCGGATAATCCGATATTCAGATAATCGAGCTTTCCCTATACTTCCTTTAGGACAACTAATTAGGGAATTATGGATTACTCCCATTGGGGACTACTTTGCCATACTGTTTCATATTTCTACCCAGGTTCAATATTACATCCTAATTTCCAGTACCAAATCATTTCTCACTATGCAGATTTACTAACAAAGTTACACCATTCCCTTTGCCTTTCTTCAATCCTTCCAAAACAGAGTATCCTTTGGATATTTGACTTCCTGTTCTGGTCTCCCTGTAACCATGATGTGGAGGTGCAAAAGTGTTGGAATGGGGTGGACAAGGTCAGAGGTCATATGGTACCAGCTTTTAGTCCAACAGGTTTACTTGAAATCGCAAGCTTCACTTGCCGAAGGAGCAGCGCTCTGAAAGCTTGTGATTTCAGACAAGTTTGTTGGACTGTAATGTGGTGTCATATGATCCCTGTAACCACATCTGTGATCACCACCGAATCCTATATCTATTCGTCTCTAATTGCATTGTTAAGTTTGTCCTATTATGAATTTTCCCTGCTCATGTATGGTTCCTTGGTGCAATATGACATTCACACACTTCCTTTCATTTTGTGGTTACAATTAGCCTCTTAACTAATCTGTAGTCCTACTTTCTCCTTGCTGTTTGATTTTTGTAATTTGCCATGCAACTGAACCCCTTTTCTCTGTTTCTTCCGCCTCCCCCCACCCACCACCCACCCATAATTCAGATTAAACCCCTATCTTCACCCCTATTTATACATTTCTGGACCCAACATGATTCAAGTGGAGTTTATCCCAACAGTACTGCGCCTTCTCTTCAGAGTACTGATTCTGTTGACTGTAAATTCAAAACCACTTCTCCTGCATTAATCTGTGGGCCATGCATTTACTGCTTTAACCTTAATGACCCTGTGTCGAGTAGCTCATGGCTCAGGTAGTAATTCAGACATTATTACCTTGGTCCTGCTTTTTAATTTAGTATCTAGCTGCTCATATTCTTTCAGCAGGATCTCTTTCCTTATTCTACCTATATTGTTAGTACCCATGTGGACCACGCAAACTGAATCTTTCTCCTCCCAGTTCAAGTTCGACAGCAGCCTCAGTAAGATAGCCGAAGCACCAGGCAGACAACACAACCTCAGAACTCAAAATACAGTGTCTGTTTCTCTGACGATACCATCCTCTTACAACTACCTCTTTTCTCCCCTTTTTGCTGCTGTGGTCACTTTACTCATCCTCCCTGCAGCTCCAGTGTGCTGCTTCCTGAATCCCTCTACCTGCCTCAGATGTAGTCACACCCTCCTCTCCCTAACCACTGACCAAATTCAAGGTGGTTAATGTATGAGGTGTTCTGCCTCCTGAATCATAGCATTCAGGTAACTCTTCCCCCATCTCCCTGACGTATTGTAGCGTTCAGAGTTCAGATTGGAGCCCATCAACTGTGAGCCACCATTCTGCAAGCTTGTTGCAGATGTAGTTAATATGAACCACAATGATGTCCAGCAGCTCCCACATGTTGCAACAATGCACATTATAGAGTAGAGTGGAGTAGCTTTTTATTTGACGTATCTACCATATGCAACTGATACAGTAAAAATGAGACAGTGTTCCTTCAGGACCAAGGGTGCTTTGTGGGCAGCGATCGTACACTGCATAAAGTGCATACTTGCAAAACATGCAAGTTACAGTAATAGAAGAATGACAAATAATAGACATTTTTCAAGCAGTAATTTGAGTGTTGTAGATGTGGACTGGCTTTGGGGAGTCAGGTGAGCTACTCACTACAGTATTCCTAGCCTCTGATCTGCTCTTGGACCCATTGTATTTATATGGTGAGTTCAGTTCAGTTTCTGGTCAATGGTAACCCCTCAGGATGTTTATGTGGGGCATTCAGTGATAGTAAGGCCATTGAGTATCATAGGGTAACAGTTTGATTTGTTTCGTTTTGGCAGTGGTTGCCACCTGGCATTTGTGTAATATGAATATTACTTGCCACATTTCAGTCTTCAGCATTGATATTGTCCAGCTCTTGCTGCATTCGGATATTGACTGTTTCCGTTTCTGAGGAGTCACAGATGGTGCTGAACATTATGCAGTCATCAGCTACATCCCCAATTCAGACCATATGGGTGTCATTGATGAAGCAGCTGAAGATGGTCGAATCTCGGGATATTTTGAGGAACTCTGACAGAAATGCCCTGGAACTGAGATGATTGGTCTTCAAAAACCATAGCCAATGTCCTGCGTACCAGGAGTGACTCCAACCAGTAGAGAGATTTTCCCCTGCTTCCTATTGATTCCAATTCTAGGGTAGAGCTCCTCGAAGCCACATTTATCAGATGCAATCTTGATCTCAAGAGCAGTTACTCTCACTTCATCTCTGGAGTTAAACTCTTTTTTTGCCTATGTTTGAACCAAGACTTCAATGCAGTCAATATCTGAAAGGTCCTGGTGAAACCCAAACTGGGTTGCAGAGAGCAAGTTATTGCTGAGCAAGATGCTGCTTGATCGCACTGTCACTGACACCTACCATAATTGTACTGATGATTTGAGTAGACAGATGGGAAGGTAATTCAGAGTTGGCTTTGTCTTGCTTTTTTGTGTACACGACATACTTGGGCAATTTTCTACATTGCCAGTATTGTAGCTGTAGTCAAACACCTTTGTATGTGAAGTGAATTCTGGAGTGTATGTCTTCAAAACCAGCACCATCAGGGCCTGTAATCTTTGCAGTGTCCTGTGCTTCCAAGTATTTATTGATATCACGTGGAGTAATCTAATCGGTTTAAAACCAGCATCTCTGATGAGGCCAAGATTGGTCATCCATTTGGCACCTAGCTGGAGACTGTTGCGAATAATTCAACCTTAACTTTTGCACTGATTTGCTGAGTTCCTCTATTGTTGAGGCCAGGAATATTTGTGGACCCTCCACCACCATTCACCACTGGATGTGTTAGCACAGCTTAAGTCTGATCCGTTGTTTATGGGGTCACTTAGTTCTTTGTATTCCTTGCTGTTTGGCATGCAAGTAGTCCTGCTTTTTAGATTTGCCTGATGTGGCTCCTGGCATGCACTCCTGCAATCTTTAATGAACTAGATTTCATCCCTTGGCTTGATGGTAATAGTGTGGGGGATACGATGGATCATGAGGCTGCAGATTGTATTAGAGTACAGATCTGCTGTTCATGGCCCACAGAGACTCATGGATGGCCAATCTTAAGTTGCTTCATCTCTTTGAAGTCTGGCCTATTTAGCACATTGATATTGGCACAATATAATGTAAAGTATTCTCAATATGAAAGTGGGACTATGTCTCCACAAGTACCATGTAGTGATCACTCTTCCCAATACTGAATCTGTGGCAGGCACATTGATGAGAATGAGGTCAACAATGTTTGCCCTTTTGCTTCCTTCCCCTTCTGACCATAGGTCCAGTCTAGCAGCAATATCCTTCTGCTGGTTGAGTCGTAAATCAGTGGTACTGTTGCTGAGCTACTCTTTGAGGTGGTCAAAGAACTACTCTTTGAGGTAGCCTGCCCAGAATACGTTCCGAGCCCTTACTACCATCATTGCTTCCTCCAAATGTTGTTTAACATGGAAGAGTACTAATTCCTCAACAAGGGAAGACTGTGTGGTAATCAACAAGAGGTTTCTTGGCCAAATTTCTCATGAATATGAGACTTCAAGGTATCCAATGTCAACATTGAGGACTTCCAGGGCAGCGCTCTCAAACTGTACCACCATCTCTGCTGGACCCACACTATTGTTGGATGAATGTGATGGTGACATTATATGATACTTTGGATGTGACTGTTAGGCTGTACAGCTTTCCCAGTTTTGGCACAAGCCCCCTACAGTTGGAAGGAGGATTTTGTGGGGTCGCAGGGCTGTTTTGCCAATGTCGATACCAGATAGTCCATCTGTTTTCATTCCATTTCTCCTTTCTAGCAGTTGATACAACTGAACGGCTTGCTAGGCCTTTTCAAGAACAATAAAAAGTCAACCACAATGCTCTGGGTCTGGAGTCACGTATAGGCCAGACCAGGTAAGGATAGCAGCTTCCTTTCCCTAAAGGGCATTAGTGACTCAGTTTCTTGGCCATCTTTCGACTCGAGTCCAAATTTTTATTGAATTCAGATTCCACCAGCTGCCACAGTGGGATTCAATCTCAAGTCCCCTCAAACATTTCCTGGGTCTCTGGATTAGTAGTTCAGTGATGATGCCACGAGGCCATTACCTTCCTGGGGTGAATAGGAAACACTTTGATACTTTTCTACTTATGCAGTTTAGAACAATGGCATTTGAGCTTCAGGGTCTTGCAGAGCATACCTGTAAAAGTGGACTGCTTTAAATGAAGTTGCTCTTCATTGATACTGTGAAGTGAAGGCACCCTTGGTCTCTGGCTTTTCTAAAAATCTTGTTCATTTAATGGATCCCTCAACAATCTTGCAATTCTATCCCATCATTTCTTTGACTGGTAACTTGCCTTTTTGGAATATTCCTAGTCAAGTTAATTTGCAAAATTGTTTTCATGTGAGTTTCAAACAAGGTTCAAGCTTGAACTCTGAGAACAGCATACTTTTTTGCCACCACTTACAAGTTTGTAGCAGGTGTTTTCTGGTGTTTAGATTCTTGTGCGCCTTTTTAGAAAACTGAATGTGTGATAAATTGTTAATTGATGTTACTCACTGCTCTTTCATTCTTTCTAAATTTTGTTTCTAGGTGGTATTTCGGTAAAATGGGTCGCAAAGATGCAGAGCGATTGCTGCTTCATCCAGGAAATCCACGTGGCACATTCTTAGTTCGAGAGAGTGAAACCACAAAAGGTAATAGCTATCACAAGTACTTAGTATGGCAGTGAATAATGCAACTTGCCAGGATGTGAGAACCAAAAGTGAATTGCAAAACTTAGTGCCAAGGAGCACAGATTGCAGAAAGAGAGAATATCTTTCAGCAGGGAATAGTAATTTATTCGGTGGGATCACTCTAAATGAGAAAATTGTCTAAATGGGGGTTAATGTGCGTGGAGCTGGGTATTAAATATTTCTGGAGAAGGAATTCAAGAAAGATAGAAAAGGAAGAAATAGGAAAGGAGAGGCAGTATTATTTAAGGAGACAATTAAATTGCTGAAGAGCAGGTATCCAAGAGGGGTCAATGCAGTTTAGGTAGCATGGTGATCCATCCTCAACCCACGTTGTCCTATAGAGGTCACCTGTAGGCAGCCTATCATGGAAGAAAATGTTGAAGAGCTGTGCCTCTGATGAGCCTATCAGCAGAAAATGTGGGAGAAAAACAGCCTGTGATTAGAGGAGCAGGTAGCAGCTCACTAAGTTGGCATTGGCATTGAGGGAGTCACTAGGCACCAAAGTATGGAAGCTTGGGGTTGAGAACTGGTCCAGCAGGTGACAAGGTCCAGGAGCATGGAGGCAAGGTGGGTGTGGCTAGAGGTACACAGCAGATTTCACCAAGATGTGGAAATCTTTGGCTGGGGATGATGGGTCAATTGGCCAGATCTCAAAGTTCTGTTTGCTGTGTCTTAGTTGGGATGAGAAGCAGGCAGCAAGTGGAGTGCTCCATTGTGATGGGGAGGGTGTGAAGGATGACACTGCCAGATGGTGACTTGGTCGGTGAGAGGGTCAGGGAGGATATTGCCAGAAGGGGATGGGGCAAGAAAACTGCTGCTAGAGCAATGTATGTGGAGGATTGTGGGGGAGGAAGTTATGGTTGTGGGGTTTTGGGAGGGAGAAGGAGCCTGCAAGAGGAGTGAGTGGGAGGCTGCAGCGAAGGATAGAGGGAAAGGTGGAGGCTGTAAGAAAGCACCGGGTAGAAGGTATGGGAGAAGAGAGGCTGCAAAGGAAACAGCAGCTTTCAACAAAGGACTACTTTATTAAAATAAAAGTATAATAGAAATAATAAGATTCAAGAAAACTAATTGCTCACAAATAAGTGTGTCTCTTGTTTAAGACTGTGTAATTTCAAGAATTATTACAATTTTGGTTTGGAGATTGGTGCTGACAGTTGGTAATTTTACATCAGAGATAAAGATCCAAGATGCAGTAAGTTGAGTTATAACTGCCAGGTCAGTGTTCCAGCTTCGTGCATTTTGATAGAAACATTAGCTGTGACATCACCATTTTGAAGAAGTTGTGTTTAAGGTAAAGCTTAACACGTTGTCTTGTACAATCTAAATACTTAAATGCTACTGGCCAGGTAATGAATGCCTTTCTTTTGTATTGTCGTTTATAAATTTGGTGGAATGTTGATGACTGTTGATAATTGAAATTAATTATGATTCTTAGAGTTCAAATACCAATATGTCAAGAAAGATACATAAGGCATTGCTATTATGTGACCACATGATCTAATGAATGAGTTAGTGAGAATCAAAAATGTCCTGCCTGAATCAAAAAAGGAGCTCTGTAGACAATCTCAAAAGGAACACTCTAATGAAGAATGTTTTGATTTTGGCTTGAGGACATTATCTGTTTGGCAAGAACCAGGGAACAAAAAGGCATAATTACATTGCTGAGTGAGTCTATAGGTCATCAACAAGTAGAAAGGCTGGAGAGGGACAAATTTCCAAGGAAATTGTAGACATTGATAGAATTATAAAATAGCTATAATGAGAGACTTGAATTTTTTGAATCAGGTTGCTATAGCAGTAGTACAAGCATTGGAATTCCTAGCATGTGTTTAGAATTGTCTGCAATATGTTGCCACTTTTGACTGAAATTAAAGAAGTTCAAAGTTGGTTTGTAATCCCACTAGGCCACTGATCGCAATCTAAATTTACATGCTTTGCCTAGTTACTGATGTGGCCAACTATAAGTTTTATCTGAATTAGGTTTGGAATAAAGAGAAATATTAAGCAAGCTTCTTTCGGAAACAAAAGGATTGATTTACTATGAAAACAGGACTTATTTGTTAATGGTGTAAAACTGGCTCACATAGTTTTAAATATGAGAATATAAATGTTTACCCTTCTAAATAAGCCCCACGCATGCATGGGCATATCACTTAAGACAAACTCTGCAATGGGGTAATTTGGGGGAAAATAATTCTTGATCAGTAATTGGTGGTTGCTGTAGAAAGTAAGATAATTTGAGGTGTTCAAAACCGCCTGCAGTTGGCATTCTAGTGCATGTAGGCAGTTGTCAGTGGGATTTTTGCAGATGAGGTTTTTTGGGTATCGTCAGGAATTCGGAGGCTTTGCAGGCAAACACACTGGACCCTCCAAAAAACTTCCTTCAGAAAGGCAGGAGATGAGCTGTATACCTTCGCTGTTATTTTAGACTGTGTGCCGTTAAGTCCAGACAAAACCTGACACCAATATTCCATGCTTATGATTCCCAATAAATGAGCCCAAATAATTGACCTAAGCCATGTGATTTCCAATAAATGTTTCTAAAAGAAAATCTCCTGATGTGACCCCTTTTTTTAAAAAATACAGTTCAGATATCTCTTCAATCATCGCATATTCTGCTATCCACGGACCTTCAAACACACATCCTCAAAAATTTAATTTAAAAATCATAATTTGTTGAATTAAAAGAAGGTACTACTAGACCTGATTCTTGTGAATACTTTGACCAAGTGACAATGGAAGAGCATTTAGGAACAGTGGCCATTGTAGCACAAAGTTCAGTCTGGCTGTAGAAAAGGGCAATGAATATTCAAGCTTAAGAATAATTAATTGGGGGAAAATCACTGCTGAGGTCAGAATAAATTTGGCTGAATAAATAGAAGTCAAAGGTTGACTGGAGAAACAGCAGCTGAGCAGTGGGCTACCTTCAGTAAGAGTCTTCAGGTGCAGTTCAGTTATGGGTAAGGTACGGCAAGCTATTGGCCCACATCCTTATATGCCTTGCTTTCACAAATGCACATCTAAATACAGCTACACAAACCTTTATCAGAAATGCTTCGGACCAGCTGGTTTTCTGAATTTGGAATTTTTCGAATTTCTGAATAAGTAACAGTTCAAAGGTGAAATTTAAAATAATCTTACTGAACAGCAGACTCAGTGAGTATTGTGGGCCGAGACAGAATTGAGGCCTGCCAGTGCTGGGCCATGTTCCCCCACATCACATCTGAGTGACACGCATCAAGTGGGTGTGGAGTTGGGTTAACTGTTTGCACACCAAACAGCCTTGTTAATGAGATACAAACTTCACAACAAACCTTCGGATTTTTGGCAGATAAAGGTTTGTCTGTCACTGCTTATCAAATGAATACTTTGCATCAGTATTTGTCAAGGAAGAAGATGCTGTGTACATCACAGTGAAAGAGAAGATGTTTCATATATTAAAGGATTTAAAACCAGATGAGATGCATCAAAAGATACTGAGGGAAGTAGGGGTGAAAATTACAAAATATTAGCTATAATCTTTGTCTTCAGACTCTGTACCAGAGGATCATGAAATCACAAATGTAACAGCCTTGTTTATAAAAGCATGTTAAAAATTGTTCCAACACCCTCAGGCTAGTCAGTTTAATTTCAATGGTAAAGAAACATGTCAAAATCATAACTTAATAGTCGCATGGGCCTGTGCAAGTAACAAGGATATCCAACATAGATTTCTTGAAGGAAAATCATGTTTAACTAGCTAACTATAATTTTTGTTTTGAAGAGGTAACAGAATAGATGAAGTCAGTGATATTGATGTGTACATTGACTTCCAAAAGATATTTGATAAAAAACAGCATTTGAGCAAAGTTATAGCTAAAGAAATGAAAGAGACAGTAGTAGCATGAATGCAGAATTGACTGGGTGACAGGGAACAATAGTTGAATGAATACTTTTCAGCTGGAGGGAAGTTTGTAGTGGAGCTTCTCGGGGGTCATTGTTGGAACCCTTGCTTTACCTGCTATGTTAATGGTGTACAGGACACAATTTCAAACTAGCAGATGATATGAAATGTGAAAGCGTGCAGACTGAGAGGAAATGATGTAGATCATTATAGAAAAGTTGAAAGAATGGTAGGAATTGTAGCAGAATGAAGCTCAATGCAGAGGAATGTGGCATGATGCATTTGGTAAGAAGAATTTGGAGAGACAACATTAATTGAAGTCTATAAACTCTAATGAGGATGCAAGTACAGAGGGACCTGGTTGTATGTGTGCATATGTAAAGATGGTAAGACAGGGTGAAACAGCAGTCGATAAACTGTGCAGTATCTTTGGCTTTATTAAGAGGAATATAAAGTACATAACCCCTTTACTTATGTTGAACCAGAATAAAACACTAGATTAGTTCAGTTGGAGAATTGCATCCAGTCCCTGGGTGCTGAGCTAGGATGTATGTAAGTGAATTGGAGAGAGTGCAGATAGGTTGCAAGAATGGTTGTAGGCATGAGGAGCTTCAGTTATGAAGATGGTGAAGCTGGGTGGATGTTCTTGAGAGAAGGAGGCTAAGAGCAGATTTCAGAATCGTGAGGTGTCTGACCGTGTAGTTAGGGAGAAATTATTCTCACTTGTGAAAGGATTGAAAATTAGAGGATACAAATTTTAATCTGACTTGCCAAGGTGGCATGAGAAAATAAAAATTGTTCGTACAACAAGTGATTAGGGTCTGAAATGCATTGGCGTGGGAAAGGTGCATTTGTTCAAGGCCTTCAGAGTGGAATAGGATTGGTATGTAAAAAGGAAGAACTTACAGGGTTGTGTGCAAAAAGCATGAGAAAGTCATGGATGGGAATTGCTCATTCAGAGATCAAATGCATATTTGATGTCCCAGATAGCTTTTTCTGCACTTTACCACTTTACTCTTAGAAGTTCAGAATTGTTAACGATTCCTTGTTGGAACTTTTACGAGTATGTAAAAAGGAAGGGGCTAAGAAAATAAGTATGGGTACCTTAGAGGCACAGATGGGAGGAATTGTAATGCAAATGTTTTGTCTTCAGAGTAGAAGACATAACATCCGGAAATTGTGTGGACCATAGGCTGTTTGAGGAACTTAAAATAATAAATATTCAGTTAAAATACCATTGAAATTAATGGGGCTAAAAACCAACAAATCCCCTGGCTCTGATGGCCTACAGTTTGAGATTTTCAAAACTTTTAGTCTATCGTAAGAAATAGGAACACAAGATCATGGTTGATTTAATTGTGACCTTTACTTTTCCTTCCTCTCTTCTGTAATACACAACACTTGTTGATCAAAAATCTGAAAGCTTTGAATATATTCAATGAATGTGCCTTTTCTGCTTTTTGTGGAAGAGAATACCAAAGATTTATGACTTTTTTGGGCAGGGGGATAAAAAGCATCTCTGTTTTGAATGGACCACTTTTCGCTATTGAATTGTGTCCCTCATTCTCGACTTCACCCCTTGAAAAAGCAACATCTTCCCAGTATCTGCCCTGTCAAGCAATGTCAGAATCGTAAGGAAACCAAAAAACTGTGCTTGCTGGAAAAGCTCAGCAGGTCTGATAGAATCTGTGGAGAGAAAGCAGAGCTACCATTTCAGATCCAGCGACTTTCAGAACTGTTCTAAAGAGGGGTCACTGGACCCAAAATGTTAAGTCTGCTTTCTCACGATAGATGCTGTCAGACCTGGGTTTTTCTAGAAATTTCTGTCATTGTCAGAATCCTGTTTGTTTCAATAAAATCAGTTCCCATTCTCCTAAATTCCAATTAGTATCTGCCTAACATTTCTTTGTAAGGCAGCACCTTCTGCCCAGAAATCAGCCAAGTGAATCACCTCAAGATGTACAAAATTTGAAGGGTACATGCTGAGAGGCTGCTTCACCTGTATCTCGAGTCTAGAACCGGAGGACATAGGCTCAGCTTAGAGGCTCAAATATTTAAAATTGAGATTGAGATTTCTTCACTCAGGAGATTGTGAACCTTTGTTCTCCTCTACACTAAAGCATATTGTTAAAGTATAGATTTGAGACGGCCCAAAGAATCCCTTGTGGACTCAAACCTGTAAGCCTCTCTCTGTTTGTCCCGGAGATCATACTCTTTGAAAGTCGGGAATAAAAAACTTGGTTGAATTTTAATTATCCCTTTCATTATTAGCATTACTGTTATAACATAACCTACAAGTCAAGCTAACTAGATTCTATTAACCCAGGTGAGAGTAACAATTGCTCTTCTTTCAAGAGCCCTGGCCAGCTACTTCGTCGTACTATCTCATGCAGACTATCTTTATACACACGTTTACAAAGGCTGTACTGTCACAAAGACAAAAAGTTAACAAAAGCGCTGCTTGTTCTGAACTAGACAGATACTAGCGAAGGATAATAATTCAGGAGAGAAGTTAATTTGATACGGAGTTTCATTCAGAGGTCAAAACTAAACATCCTTTATTAGTTTCACAAAGGACAGCCGTGAGCGTTATCAGTCAGTGTCTTGTTTATACAGATTTGCTGATGTTAAGGCAAATGTTCTTAATTATCTTACCCTCCTGCCATATATTTTCTAGTGTTTAACAAATGTGTTCTATAATTCAAAATTACATTTTAGTTTAAACCCTTAAGGGCAAGTTTTAAGGCTATAAACCTTCTCATTCCCTCCTTTGGTCATTTCACGACAACTACATAGCTTATACAAGTATAATTAGTCCATTTAGTTGGTTTGTATTCTTAATAAGTCAAGCGCCTCCTGTGGCGAGTCATCATCCAGAGGCGCAGAGTCTGAAAGATGCTGGATTTCAGCATGGGAGTTCGGGCATGGAGGTACAAGAGTAGACCAGGGTCGATTAACCAGATTCCTTTTTGGCTTAGGCGAAAAGCAATGTACAGTCCATTTCATGCATAAGTAGATGACAATGTTTATTCCTAGGATGAGACCAAGGAATATCAGTATGTCCCGCACGATCCATCCACACAGTGACCATAACCAGCAGTTACAATCCATCCACATGAATCAGACAACAGTGGGGCAGGTATCTTCCCTGTGTATCGACCCGTTTTGTTGATAACATCTGTGTTGTCCGCAATGTCTTTTGAGAAGTTATCGATGTAGACGCAATGTTGCAGGCCAATGACTGAACAAGTTCCTCCTTCTCTAACAAGGCAAAAATCTAACACTAGCCGATTCTGAAGCGTCATCGTCCTCGTCTCCTGTAACTCTTTGTTCACCAGCTTCAAAGTGTGGGCAGTTGAGTTGGCAAGTTTTTGATGTCATATGCAAGGTCGCTTATTTGATCTAGGGCTGTCTCAACACCCCAGCCAGGAATAAGATCTCCCAGCAACCTGGACCACCAGGTTTGTTGATGGAAGTTGTTGTGCAAGTCCCATTTTGTTTTTCCTCTTTTTTTGTTCTGTACTAATTCACATGTTGGTGGGTGTTCCATTCATCATATACTTCAGGTACTTTATAGTGGAGGATAGAAAGTGGTAAGGTTTACACTAGGGCACAATGTCCGTACCACTCATTGGGTAAATATGGGTAGGCTTTGTTTTCGCATAGCGAATGAAGGCGAAAAGGAGTTCCAAGGTTGCAGTTCTGAGAGTGAATGACTCCGAGCGAGAGCTGAATCTTGTAAACAGTGGGTGCTATCAAATCTTTGGTTGTCCAAGTGTATTAACGGATGGAGAGTAGAAGTACGACCAGTGTCTTTGACAATATTTTTACATAGTTTTTGTTTCACTTTCCCTATGTCATGGGTACCAGGAAGTCTTTCAACGCACCATTCTAACAGCGGAATAACATTAACGTTGAGGTTCATTAGTACATTTCACACAGCGATGCGCTGCTTCTACCGAATGGGTTTTTCCATCAGAAATGAGGGGTTGCATGAGTGGGTGAGTCCTGTTTACACACTGTACACCAGGATGATGGAAAAGTAAGCAGATAACACATGGATCGGGGGTTTAGCTTGAATAAAGAAACCAGTAGTAACAGAGAATTGGAAGCGTCGTATTTTTGTCTGTCTTCATTTTTCAAGCTTGTCTAGTTGATTATAGCAGCTACTGGATACAGGAAATATGTAGAGGTATGTCTGTCAGTGGTGATAGGTCGGATAGGAGAGGATTCAGTCAAGAAGGTATAGATGGTCAGTCATGGCAATAGGTGCCTTAGGGTTTGGTGATTTTGGTACTATGTGCTCAATACTGCAATCTGTATGGTTCAATTTGAGAGGGGAACAGAAAAACATTTCAAAGTAAGTTTTTGGTTGACGGAGCGGATGAGGTTATGGAATTGTGCCATCTCATGATGACTGGCATAGAAGTGTTGCAATGATGACAATAAGGTTGAGAGTGATGTTTGGATACAGAATGTGAATAGTTTAAATGAGTTTCAGCTGGGCAGCTGCATTCATGACTTCCAGTGGTATTAGTACAAATTTCAGTTATACAGTCACATTGGAGTTTTAGCTGGTCTGAGATATCACAGATGGGTTGGTTACATTTGGGCGCATGTAGTGGGTTAGGTTTTCATAGGATGCCTGTATCAGTCCTGTTAGTACTATGAGAGGGATACAAGCTTGCAGTGTCCTTTGTAGACCATGTTGAACATCCTTCTGCTTTTACTGCAGTTTGTTGTCAAAAGACCTTGATTAGGACCTTTTCCAACAGGGGCCCAATTTTTCATGATTAAAGTCTTTTACGAGCGTCAATGTCTTTAAACGTTGGAGCTCTTTCTTCTTCCCTGGTACACAATAGGCTTCTTTGACTTGTAGATGACAAGACTGCAATGTTTTGGTTACCTTTAATCAGTTACCTGTACATCTCTTCTGCCCTGACATGCACGTCAACAGGGTGTTGAGCAGTTAATGGTGTAGACCAGGGAGTCCTCGGGGGCTTTCCATATATCAGTTCAGCCGCCGAGAATCCCATCTTTTTCTGTGTCATGGTTCTCCTGTTAAAAAGGGCAATTGGGAATACTTGCAGCCAATTAAGGCCTGTTTCTTCTACCAACTTGCTTAGCTGACCTTTTAAGGTGCCATTGGTTCTTTCTACAATTCCCACTGCTTGGGGATGGTTGGCACAATGAAACTTTTTTCCAAGCTCTTACATAGTGCCTTGATTAGCTCCGTACAGAAGTGGGGACCATTATTGGAGGAGTCAGTTACTGGAATTCCAAATCTGAGTGTGATTTTCCTTAGTAGAATTTTATAAGTTGTTGTTGTTGAGTAGTCAACAAGGGATAAGCTTCAATCCATTTCCAAAAACATTGTTATAAGTCTTGCTTAGTGATAATCAATGACATCTAGGTAACTTGATAAAATCTAACTGGATAGTATTAAAAGGTGCATTTGGCAAGAGAATTTCACCTGGTGGACACTTTACTCCTTTCCCGGGATTATCCTTTTGGCAAATTAGGCAATTTGCAGCCATTTGTTTTTTCTTGCAGGTGGGGATTCCGCTAGGTTGGGAGAATTCTATCCACCATTCTCCCCTCACCTACATGCATACATGTATGAACATAATCAACTAGAATAGACAAAAGTGAATCAGGTAGACATGTCTGTCCTACCGACATAACCCAAAGCTTATTGTAACTATTTACATAACAGCCATGGTTCATGCATCCTTATTTGGCCTCATCAGATGCTTCCCCTGATGGCCTAACCCATGCTCTAGATCAGGCATGGTCAGGGTGTCAAAGGAGAAAATAGAAGCGTCTCCCTTTTGGTTTCCTATTCGTCATTTGAGTAACCATGTCTTTTTGCTCAGAATTTGCTTTCTTAGCAGCCGCATCAGCGGCATTGTTGCCTTTAGAGACATCGGAAGCATCAGAGGAGTGAGCAGAGCATTAGATAATTGTCACTTGAGAGGGAAAGTGAATAGCACTGAGGAGATTAGCAACATAAGCGTAGGGGTTGAGGATAGGGGTTCCTGATGAGGCATTGAAGCTGTGCTGCTGCCAGTGTTGACCAAAATCATAGGTACACCCAAAAGCATAGCGGAAATCATTTTAGATGTTAGCTGAGTTTCCTTCAGCAAGTATGCAGGCACAGGTGAGAGTAAGGAATTCAGCTTGTTGGGAGGAACAGGGTGGGTCGACAGAATAAGCTTCTATTGTATGGAGCAAAGTGACAATTGCATATCCTGACATGCATTTACCCTCTGGAAAGATTGAAGAAGAACCATTAACGTGGTTTAGTGGTTTGAGAACACAATAATCGGGTGGATCAGGCAATTAGAGGTTCTTCCTGCAGGTATTTAGCACGGTTAATGTTACTGCAGTATTTAAAGGAGAGAAGCCAATTCTGAAATAATGAAATCTCAGAGCAACTGAGATGAGCCGTAGTGAGGTGTTGAGTACGTTTAGAGGTAAGCAAGGACACTGCAGAATGGGAGGTACACGCTTCTACATTTTGATGTAAAGTTATATTTAGAGGCAACCACTACCATAGTATGGATGGTAAGGAAGTCTGGGTGCAGGAAGGCAGACCGTGAGCAACACGGTCAAGCTTAGTAGAATAAAATGCAACAAGGCACCAAAAGGAGCCATATTCCTGGGCAAGAACAGCTGTAGCACAGGTGTCAATGATGGAAAAGGGTTTTGTCCGGTAAAGGGGGCAACCTGCTGAGGTCCCTGGGGAGGATGACCAAGAGGTTGCCAGCTGTTTCCACTCCGGTGATCAACCAGGGGCTGTTTTGGGAAATGTCCTGGTTGATTACAATTGAAACAACTGTGTGATTGTTGGGGGTGTCTAGGGGGTGGGGGAGGCAGTGAATAGTACTGAGAGGATGTATAGAGAGCAAGGGGCATCATGGACTGTTGGGGAAGATACATAGGAGGACCCCAAGGTCCAATGGGATATTGTGAATACATGGTACCAGCCCTACTGTCCTGCCATACTAGATGATAGTATGAGGGTTCTATTTAATAGCCTGACTGACCTTGCAGATGGTCAGGTCTGTTTTGAATCCTGGGTTTAGATTTAATCCCTGTAGTTTGGGCAAGTTCTGTCTTTACCTTGCCAATTGTAACCTTTCTGTTGGGGTCATTTAATTCCCAGAAGTAACAAACCTCTCTGCTGAATTGTGCAAACTCCTGCATCTTGCCAATGGATGTTGTGGGTTTTATCAGCTTTCTGTACCTGATCAGATAAGATGGTCATATACAGGGCATTAAATTGGGGTGATCACCCTTGTGGGTAGTTAGCGTCACCAGAGTAAGTGCCGTAGCATTCCTTAAAACAGGCAAGGAACTCCACAGCCCCTTCGCCCAAGCTGGGTTTACATGTTAAGACTTTACCCATATCAACTGCACAATGCACTGCTTGGCGGAGACAGGTAATACTCCAATCTGATCGGTTAAGTTTAGCCTGGTGCTGGACTACAACCTGGGTATGGTTATTACATTGTAAAATTTCTAAGAACTCACCCCATTTTTCAGGCGAAAGGGTGCATTCTGTGAGGTGAAGTAGGTCTTAGGAGGCAGCATTATAAATGGTCCTAGTCCTACTAATGTAATTAACAAATCCCTCAGGATTCTTTCCATAATCTGGAGCCTTATTGATAAGGCTTGAGAGTTCATAAGGTTTCCATGGTTGGTAAAGATACACAAGTTGGGCTTGTCCTGGATTCAGGGTTAGGAACTCTTTTATTCGGGCAATTCCTTTTTGGCCCTCCTACATCAGGGTGAGTGCAAGGACCGATATTAAGGTCCCGAGACTTTGATTGCAAATCATCTATGTCTTTGGGACTTTAGTTTAGGAGCAGTAGAAATCAAAGGAGTCTCTTCGATGTTTCTTCCACATCTTAATTTTAATTGACTCCTAGTGCAATGGGCTATGGGTTCGTGGTAGGCCGAATCCTTATTCTGCTGAACAGTTGGGGGAAGATCATGAGCCTCAGCACGTTCGCCCTCAGAGTAAGGAGGAGGCTTCAAGTGGGGAACCGGAGGAGGTTGGCTGACAGGACGGGAGGCGTAAAATATTTCCTCCTCTGAATCAGTTTCCCATCCACTGATGGATCGGGTTTCTTTAGTAATGAGTCTTTGTGAGAGGGGAGGGTGAGGTATAAGGAACAGTCTTTGTTGTTAGTTTGATCCTGCACAGCTGCAGTCTGTTGTTTATTCACTGGTTTTCCTTTTCTTTGGGGCCCCTGACGTTTTATTTTCTCCCTAGCTAATTCCAATTCTGCTTCTAAGTCATGTGCTTCACATTTGTATTTTAGTTCCATCCAATCTAGTTCAAATCCTTCCTCAGTTAATGGACTAATTCTCTTTTAATGCAGTTTAGTCTCCATGATGATTGCATGGATTTTTCCCCTTTTTCCCTAGTTACCTTTTTCCAAGTTGAAATGGCTTCTTTCTGCTTACTTGCCTTTCTTTTGCCAAGACCCTTGTTCAATTTTAATGAGTAGATTTAAATTGTGTGCGCCTCCTAGAGGCCAATCCTTATTCTGTTGAGCAGCTGCAGCTAATATTTCCCTTAATTGTTACTCATAGTTAGGATACAGACTGATTATTTTTGTTAAGGGACATTTGTCCTTCATTATCTCGGGTCATACCCATATTTATCCTACTAACTTTAAATCTTCACAAAACTACTGATCTACAGGGGTTTCAACCCTCCAAAACGCAAACATTCACTCACCAACAAGTAAATGTGCACCCAAACCGAATCTCAAAGAGTTAAACTTTCTGCAATCTGCAAGGGATCAGTGCTGAGTCTGTCTGTCTGTCTTGCTCACTCTCTTTTTCTCTTTCTCTCTCTCTCTTTCTCTCTCTCTCACACACGAACATTTTACAGGATAACAACCCGACAATGAACAAGACAAATTATTTCTGCCAACATTCTAAAACCCTGACGGTTTCTGTTAGTACCTATTTAAACAATTTCATTTTGGGTTCCGTCAGGCTACTGAGAGTGTGAAATGAGGGAAGCAACACACAACAATGCAGACAGAGAGCAATCAAGGTGCAATCTTACCTTGTGGGCCCATTGGTCTCAAGTCTGACCCTTAGGTGGGAGCTCCTCTTCCAGTTTCACTCAAACGTAACCCTCACGGCATCAAATTGTTAAAGTACAGATTTGAGACAGCCCAGAGAACCCCTTGTGGACTCAAACCTGTAAGCCCCTCTCTGTTCATCCCAGAGTTCATACTCTTTGAAAGTCTGGAATAAAAAAACTCTTTAGTTTAATTTTAATTATCCTTTTCATTAATAACATCATTGTTACAACATAACACTGATACCTATAAGTCAGGGTAACTGGATTCTATTAACCCAAGTGAGTAAGGATTGCTGTTCTTTCAAGAACCCTGGCTAACTACTTTATCGTACTATCTCAAACAGACTATCTTTAGACACACATTTACAAAGGCTGTACTGTCACAAACACAAAAAGTTAACAAAAGCGCTGCATGTTCTGAACTAGACATATTATCAAAGGATAATAATTTGGGAGAAAAGTTAATTTGATCGAGTTTTGTTCAGAGGTCAGAACTAAACATTGTTTATTAATTTCACAAAAAATCAGCAGTGAATGTTATCACTCAGTATCTTGTTTATACAGATTCGTTGATGTTAAGGCAAATGTTCTTAATTATCTTGCCCTCCCTGCCTTACTATTTTCTAGTGTTCAGCAAATGTGTTCTAAAATTGAAAATTACATTTTAGTCTATATGTTTAAGGAGAAGTTTCAAGGCTATAAACTTTCTCAATATGGATGCTCAGTATTGGCAAGTGTATACAAGAATAGGGTGGAAAGATATTTGGGTATGAAGGGATGTTTTTCTAATGAATGACTGCCAAGATTTTAAGCAAAAACAGAAGTCGTTAGAGCAATTCAGGTCTGACAGTGTCTCTGGAAAGAAACCAGAGTTAACGTTTTGAGACCAGTGACCATTCTTCAGAACTGATAGCTAGGAAAAGTGGCATTTATGTTGATAGAGCATGGGGAGGAGGAGTGAGTGGATATGCGTGACATAGTCCAAAACAGAGGCAGTTAGGCAAACAGACTAGTGGTTGATAGTACGTCAGGGAAGGAACTAAACTGGTAATGAGTAGGTGAAAAATGGGTTAGCTTTGTTGAAAGCAGCCCATGTCATGACAGGACATGGAAAGAGATGTTCAGGTTGTAAAATGATTGAACTCCATATAGTGTCCTGAAGGCTGCAATTGATGAATTGAAAATTAATTGGCAGCTATAAATTTTTGTTTTAAAGCTGCTTGTGTTGAACTGAAAACAAAACATTTTTAATAATCTTGACTTGGTTCTGTTTTTGTTATAATTGTTATTTAAATGTAATTGTTTCAGTTGAAGCATCACTGCATTCTTAGATTCGCTTATGAACTGTTTCTGACTTGAATAGAGTTTTTGTTTCTATTTATATATAGGATTACAGGGGTCATACTGATTTGTTTACAAGGAAGATAAACACTTTTGTACTGGCTCTACAAAGATATTAACTTAGCACTTTTGTCAGACTCTTTGAGTAGACTCATCAATACTTTAGTCAAATATAGACCTTTGAAAATTAGAGGAAAGAAAATCTGAAGCGTAAAAAGCTCCAAGTAATTTTAGATCCCAACATGTGTTTGTATGTATTACAATGTGGTACAAATATCTAATTGTAAGATTCAGAAGTTTCAGGAGGAATGTTTTGAGAATTGAATTGTTTTTAATTATAATAGCCTGAGTTGGAGAAACTGGTAAAATATCCACAGAATAAATGCCACTTGAAGAACAGTTTGAGTTAGTGTCTCAAAAAAGTAATTGAATTTAGCTTGGGAGCAGTTTTGATACAAGCAAAGAGTGCACCTCCCATAGGTAGTAAAGCACTTGGAACCAAGTGATGAGGGTTGTTGGAAACTGACAGTCTTTTAGATTTGAAATTCTAAATCAAAAAACAGAGGTCCTTGTTGACCTGCAGAGTCCACAGTTGTGAAGTGTTAAAGGAAAGAATTAGTGTTGCTTGGCCACAAGCTTGTGGAAGAACCCCAAGAAGTCCCAACCCTTGGAGCTTCAAAAGTAATCTTGATCAAAGGGAAGCCACTGATATTAATTCTGTCTAGTTTCTTGTCACTGATGAAATCTGAGCTGCCAGAAAGCTGAGACATAGGTTTGTATGAAATCTGTTAAAAATTGAAACATGATTTTTTAAAAAATTTATGAATTATCTTTCAGGTGCATACTCCCTTTCGATAAGAGATTGGGATGAAGTAAAAGCTGATAATGTCAAACACTACAAAATCAGAAAACTTGACAGCGGTGGTTATTATATTACAACAAGAGCACAGTTTGAGTCACTACAGAAGCTGGTGAAACACTACACAGGTACCTCCATCTCGATGGTTTAGATAACTGAGTTTTTGAAATATAATCTGTTGTTGAAAAGTGGTGGAACAATGGAATATATGCAATGTTGAAAGTCTGACGAAACGTCTAATTTACTTCAAGTGTGAATGAAGCTTGTGCTGTGTATCAATCATGGCTCAGTTAGTAACATTCTCATATATGAATCACAAGCTTCCAACTCTTGAGCACAAAGATCCAGTGTTAGTTACTTTAAAGGAGGAGGTATCTTTTACAAAAGATAATAAACCAAGGCCCCTTCTGCCTGTTTGATTGACTGAAGATGTCTAATGGCACTATATTGAAGAATAGCAGAGGAGTTGCCTCAATTTTCCTGGCAAACAGTCAATCACAATTTATAATACAAACCACAGGATTTCTGGTCATGAACATAGCTGCTGTGTTTCCTGTTTTCCAGCATTGATTACACTTCAAAAAGTACTTCATTGACTGTAGAGAACTTCAAGATATCAAGTGGTCATGATGAGCCTTTATAGGTGCAAGACTTCCTTTACGTTTTTTAAAAGATCACATTGCCTGTGTTTATGTAAAGACATAATGCTTTCAATCAGTAGTGCTGCCATGTTTCTGAAATATATTATATAGATGTATAATTGTTTTTGTAATTGCTTCCAAATTAATGCATAATATTTACAACATATCAAAGGATGACCTAAGCTCAGTGCATACATTATAATAATTGGAATTGGAGTGTGTTCCCAATACAGGCAGTGGAGAGCTGCCTTTAAAAATGGCCACTGTTATCCATAGAAACATTAGAAATTAGAAGAATCATGCAATCCCTACAGTGCAGGTAGAGGCTATTTGGCCCATTTCAGTCTGCACTGACTCTCTGTAGAGCATCCCACCCAGACCTCTCCGCCACAACCATCCACACCAGCCCCCACCCCGCATTTACCATGTCTAATCCACAAAACAGGCACATCCCTGAACATGCAGATGGTTTAAAATAATCATTCCAATTAACTATCTTTGGATTATGGGAGAAAATCAGGGCACCCAGAGGAAACGAACGCAGACATGTAGAGAACATATAAATTCCACACAGACGGGTCACCCAAAACTGGAATTGAACCCAGGTCCTTGGAACTGAGAGGCAGCAGTGCTAAACACTGAGCCACAGTGCTGCCCTTAATGGCAGGATTAGACCATTCAGCCCTTTGATCACACAATGGTGAAGAAGACTCATAGTTGATCATCCAGCTCAACGGCCTGTTCCAGCCTTTCCCCAACACCCTATGATCCCTTTAGCTGCAAGTGCTATATCTCTTTCTTGAGATCATATGATATTGTGGTAGCGAATTCCACAGGCTCACCATTCTGCCGGTGATTATCTTTCTCCTTTTCATAGACCTAAATGATTCACCCTTTATTCTATTAACAGTGATCCCTGAATCTGGGCTCCCCACCCTCTGGAACATCCATCCTACATCTGCCTTGTCTAGATCAGTTTGCGTTTTATAGGTTTCTGAGAGATTCTGGCCCCCATTGTTCATCTGAACTACAGAAAATATAACCCCAACCAATTCGACATCTCTTAGAAATAAGCTTGGTAAACCTTCACGGCATTCCCTCAATGTCAAGAGCATTGTTCCTCAGATAAGGAAACCAAAACTGCGCACACAACTCCCAGATGGATTCTCACCAAAGCCCCTTATAATTGCAACAAGATTTGCATGCTACTGAACTTGAATCCACTGGCTGGATTGCCAGTTATTAATTTTTCATAATATGTGATCTAAAATGACATATATTGTATTTTAGTTCCAATTCCTGTGGTCCAAAAAAACCACCTCAAAGTCCAGAATTTCTCCTCTTTGGGCAAATCAAATAGTAAGCATAACAATCTATATGCAGATTAAAGTCACCCTTAATTGTAGATGTTCCTTTATTGTATGCTTCTCTAATTTCCTGTTTATTCCCAACCATACCCTACAATTTAGGGATCTATATTACTTGCCCTGCTGTTTCTCAGTTCTACCCATACAGATTCAACAACATCAGAGCTCATGCCCTTCCTCACTGTTGCATTATTGACTCCTCAACCAAAAATGCACTTCCACTACCTTTTCCATTTTGTCTGTCCTTCTGTGTGTATTCATTGTTTAGGATGTTCCATTCCCAGCCATGTCTTTAATCCTGAATGTATCATACCTGTTTTCATCTAATTGCATGGTTAAATCATCCATTCTATTGTGGCTACTGTGCTCATTAAGGCACAGAGCCTTAAAGTTATCTTTTTAACTTGTTACATTCCCATCATTTTTTTTTACTGTGATCCTATTTGATCCTGGCCTTTTGATTTCTCTGCTTATCAGCTTTCTTCTTTCCCTTTCTGTCTTATGTTCTTCTCCTTGGTTCCCCTTCCGTCAACTCCTTTTATAGGTTCTCATCCCCCTGCTATTTGAGTTTGCATATCCAGCTGCTTAGTCACAGGTGCACTTGCAGCTGTTGTTACACAGGTATTTGCACCAGCGTTCAAAGATCTGAAAGTTTCATTTAGCAAAGTAAAGGAATGCAAATAGATGTGTCAGACTGACATGTTCATAAAATATTTGTATCCGCGTTCTTTGCTGCATAACCTGCTGTAACACGTCAGCTAAATTCTTCCACTGCCAGAACGTGTTCATTGTTGTTGGAACGTTTTCAGACTGCTTGCAAAATAAAGCGCAGTGGTTAAGATGGATTATTTCAGATACTTTCTTCTGATTTTAAAAAGGTCTGCAGATTTATTTGTTTCTTCACATGCGCATTTAATATTCCACCTAACAGTGGTATTGTCCATAAGTGCAACCAACTGGGAAAGATAACCAAAGTATTGAGACTAAAATCTTTTTAAAAATCCAAATTTCATGATTGGATTTAAAATTACTTCAATCTGTTTATTACAGCCAAATAGGGTTACATCCTGATGGATAACATTATAAATTTTTGATGGACCTGATATCTTATAAAGTGCTTCGTTGTTTTGTTCCCTACATTTCAGTTTTTTTCAGTCTTTCACCTTTCAAAATCTAAACTTATGACCGAAATTGTGTTTTACTAATTTCTTTAGATCATGCGGATGGTTTGTGCCATAGATTAACTACTGTGTGCCCTACTGTAAAACCACAAACCCAGGGACTGGCTAAAGATGCATGGGAAATACCTCGGGACTCCTTGCGTCTGGAAGTTAAGCTTGGACAAGGATGTTTTGGAGAAGTCTGGATGGGTCAGTACTTTTGTAATAAAAAGGCAGTATAGCTGCTTAATATGCAGTGAACTTATGCATTACAGAAATCTGCCTGACTGACATCAGTTGTCCTTGGCTTTACAAAAAAGTGTCCTGATTCCAAAATGGTCAGTGTATGTTTTTTTTTGTTTTTAAAAAAAACTTCATAATCAGAAAGATCATTCTCAGCTGCACTGATGCTAAGAGACCCCTCCCATGACATTGAACAGTTTTTCAATGCAAAATTCCCTGATTTATTTCAAACTGCTTTGTAGAGTGTACTATTTATTTTTCAGTTCTGCTCATCAGTATTAACATAAAAACTTCAAAAAATAAGAGCAGGAGTAAGCACTTCAAGTCTGCTCTACCATCCAACGAGACCATAGCTGATCTGCTTGAGCACCATTTTCCTGCACTATCCCTGTACCCTTTGTTTTTAATATGTAAATGTCTATCTATCACAGTCTTAAACATATTCAATGACTAAGCCTCCACAACTCTCTGCAGCAGAGAATCTGGAGATTCACCATCTGCTAAATGAAGGAATTTCTCCTCAACTCCGTCCTAATCGGCCTACAATTATTTTCAAACTTCTCCCCATTGACCTAGACCAGCTAGGGAAGCATCCAGCATCCTTCCTGAAACTGCCCGATCAATTCTGTAAGACCTTTGAAGAATTGTTAGATCATCTTTCATTCTTCTACAGCGTGTAAAAGTCCAGTTTTTAAAAATAAATTCTTCTTCCGATGATATGTTACAGGAATTAGTTTGTGGTAAATATATGTTTCGATAGGTGAGTCTGAAATTGCAAAGACTCCAGATATTTCCCTAATATAGACCATTACAGGACAGAAGAATATGGCATATATCATGGTACTGTCTTGCTATATTTCAAAGTTTTGAATACAAGTCTGGGATTGAGAGCATCTGGAAGGGAATGAAGCAGATCAATCTTGGAGAACCTGCAGTTTCTTTTTGGTTGAGGAGTGGGTCCTCATGAGAGACTGAATGACAAACAAGAAAACTGATAGCTGAGACACTCAGACATGTCTGTCATCTTGGAAAGTACAAATGTGCAGTTTCACTTCCCAAATGTGCTTCAGTGTAGCAGATTCCCAACTAAAGCCATGGGAGAAGAAATTGATTACGGGGGGGGGGGAGCAAGCATCTGCTGAGAAAATATGGGGTAGAAAAGAATACCTTTCTCGCATCAGTGTTGTGGTTCAGGCGACTGGTGAGGTCAGCGTATGCAAGTAAGTGCAAAATGCCAGTGGCACTCATGGCATTTGCCAAATGGGGACTTGGTAATATAGCTTCCATTGCAATAGAGGAACTGCTGTATTTCTGTGGAGTGTTACTGAACAAAGAGATCTTGGAATGCATGCCCATAATTCCTTGAAAGTAGAGTTGCAGGTAATAGGATAGTGAAGAAGGCATTTGGTGTGCTTGCCTTAATTGATCAGTGTATTGAGTGTAGGAACCAAAAGAACTGCAAATGCTATAAATAAAACTAGAAGTTGCTGGAAAAGCTCAGCAGGTCTGACAGCACCTGTGAAGAAAAATCAGTTAACGTTTCAGGTCCTCAAGTTCTGAGGAAGGGTCACTGGACCCGAAGCATTAACTCTGATTTCCTTCACAGATGCTGCAAGACTTGCTGAGCTTTTCTAGCAGCTTCTGTTTTGTTTGTCAATGGGTATAGGAGTTGGGAGATCATATCGTGGCTGTACAGGACCTGATTAGGCCACTATTGGAATACTAGGAGAAAGTGAGGACTGCAGGTGCTGAAGATCAGAGTCAAAAAGTGTGGTGCTGGAAAAGCACAGCCAGTCAAGCAGCATCCGAGGAGCAGGAGAGTCGCTGTTTTGAGCATAAGGCCTTCATCATGAATGTGAACCAGATTCCTGATGAAGAGCTTGTGCTCAAAATGTTGACTGCCCTCCTTGCATGCTGCCTGACTGGCTGTGCTTTTCAGCACCACACTTTTTCACTATTGGAATACTGCATGCAATTCTGGTCTTCCTGATATAGTGAAACTTGAAAGGGTTCAGAAAAGATTTACAAGGATGTTGCCAGGGTTGGGGGATTTGAGCTACAGGGAGCGGCTGAATAGGTTGGGGCTACTTTCCTGGTTGGAAGCTAAGGGGTGACCTTGTAGAGGTTTTTAAATCATGAGTGTGGATAGGGTAAATAAGATTTGGGGGAAGGGCGGGGGGGTGGGAGGGGAAGTCCAAAACTAGAGCGCACAGGTTTAAGGTGAGAGAGGAAACTTTTAAAAGGGATGTAAGGGGCAAAACTTTTCACACAGGGTGGTGCATGTATAGAATGAACTGCTAGAGGAAGAGGTGGGAGGCAGGTACAATTACAACATTACAAAGGCATCTGGATGGGTGTCTGAATAGGAAGGGTTTAGAGGAAATGGGCCAAATGATGGAAAATGGAACTAGATTTATTTAGACGATCTGGTTAGCATGGATGAGTTGGACCAAAGAGTCCTGTTTCAGTGATGTACATCTCTATGACTGTAAAGCACTGCAAGTTTTTTTTTCCCAAGGCCTAGTGGATTCTCTGCTGCTCTTGACACTGACTGAAGAGCTCCTCATTCCAGGAAAGTAGGTTTTCACAAAACTCACCATCTCTTCAGTGACTTGCATGCACAGACTTCACAGAAGTGACAGGTCCAAGAGAGTCTGGGTCCAGAAGGGAAGTAAACTGGAATTTTTGGCACTGGTGATCCTAACTGACTGAAGATTCACAATTAAGCAGTTTTGCAGAAGGCTGTGAACCTTTTCTTTTTAAATTGTAAAATGACATAATTCACTCAGGGTATCCAGAGTTCTAGTTTGCCAGCACCCATAGTTTCCGTAAGTCTCATCTATATTTCATCATGGAAGTAGCTTCGGTCACTTTTTTTGTAGGTGTTCGCCTTGAGGCGTTTCTACTTCTCCGAGTTTTACTATATAATCTATGTACAGAGACACCCAAAACTGATAATTATAAGCAAACCAAACACGTTGCAGAAAATTTTCTAAACTGAGTTGTACCATTTCTCGGTACTACATTTCCGAATCTCAGTTTTTGAGTTGAAAACTTAGAAATATGAGAATTGCTCTCCAAGTGCAACATTACATACCAGTTCTAAGTTACTACATCTGAATTATGGAAATGTTTCCAATATGTTATCCTCTTTTTCACTTCTCAGGAACTTGGAATGGAACCACAAAAGTTGCGATTAAAACACTAAAACCTGGTACTATGTCACCAGAAGCCTTTTTGCAAGAGGCTCAAATTATGAAGAAATTGCGTCATGATAAACTTGTGCCATTGTATGCTGTTGTTTCTGAAGAACCAATTTACATTGTGACAGAATACATGGCGAAAGGTTAGATTATTTATAAATGACTGTCTTGTAAACCTGATGCAATATTTATAAATGCACAGTTGCACATGATGGGGGTTTAAGTAAATTCCAATTGACCAAGGATCCTTGTGTAATACACTTTTGTTTTGTTGTTTTTGTATGTTCTTAATATACTTTAAAACATTTAGAATGTTCTCATCTGTTATTGCAGAAAAAATAGTTAACAGAATCTGAAGAGGCCAGCAATGAAATATTTATGCAGTTGGCTTCCAAGTTAGGAATTTAAAAGTCTTCTACCAAAAAAATCGAGAGAAAGGAGCTATACGTTTTTACAAGACTTCGTGTCAGGTGGTTTTGGTTGAAGGAAGAGTGTTTGTAAGAACATTCCTATTGGAAAGACGTTGTGAAACTTGAAAGGGTTCAGAAAAGATTTACAAGGATGTTGCCAGGGTTGGAGGATTTGAGCTGTAGGAAGTGGCTGAACAGGCTGGGGCTGTTTTCTCTGGAGCGTCAGAGGCTGAGGGGTGACCTTATAGAGGTTTACCAAATTGAGGGGTATGGATAGGGCAAATAAGCAAAGTCCTTTCCCTGGGGTCAGGGAGTCCAGAACTAGAGGGCATAGGTTTAGGGCGAGAGGGGAAAGATATAAAAGAGACCTACGGGACAACTTTTTCTCATAGGGTCGTACATATATGGAATGAGCTGCCAGAGGATGTGGTGGAGGCTGGTACAATTGCAACATTTACAAGGCATTTGGATGGGTATATGAATAGGAAGGGTTTGGAGGGATATGGGCTGGGTGCTGGCAAGTGGGACTAGATTGGAGTGGGATATCTGGTCGGCATGGACGGTTTGGACCGAAGGGTCTGTTTCCATGCTGTACATCTCCATGACTCGACTCTATAAATGGTCAAAAGGTATCACCTCGGTAAATAAAATAATTCATCAATACTGTAATGTAAACTCCAGATAAATTTTAAAGTAAGAAAAATTGCAAAAGCAATCCTTTGCATGCCTCTTGTACAGGATAAAGATGGCAAAAGTGGAATTAGAATTAATGTTTTAATTTCCATTAATTTGGTAAATTGCTTAAAATTTATGATTTGTGCATTGCTGTGTCTCATTGTGAACAGGATTAGTAGCATCAAAGTCATTAGATTAGATTACTTACAGTGTGGAAACAGGCCTTTCGGCCCCACAAGTTCACACCGCCCCGCCGAAGCGTAACCCACCCTTACCCCTACATCTACATCTACCCCTTACCTAACACTACGGGCAATTTAGCGTGGCCAATTCACCTGACCTGCACATCTTTGGAGTGTGGGAGGAAACCGGAGCACCCGGAGGAAACCCACGCAGACACGGGGAGAACGTGCAAACTCCACACAGTCAGTCGCCTGAGGCGGGAATTGAACCCGGGTCTCTGGCGCTGTGAGGCAGCAGTGCTAACCACTGTGCCACCGTGCCGCCCACATGTTGAAGCTTCATTAAGTGATCTATTAATGACTTTGATAAGCCACTCATTCTGAATGTATTAGAAATGTAGATTTTGGTAATTAATTAAAACATTGTTCTGAAGTGCAGTGTGCGACTTTGCAGAAATTGCCCAGTCGTAAGCAGAGCTAATAGAATCCCTACAGTGTGGAAGCAGGCCATTCAGCCCATCAAGTCCACGCTGACCCTGCATCTCCCACAGCTAATCCATTAAATATACAGTCAAATTTGCATTGCTTGGCACCTCACAAACAAGACTACTTCAACATCTCGGACCACTTGCAAGAGGTTGTTTCTAATTTGTTGACAGATTGTAAAATGCAGTACTTCTTGTGAAACTCATGTGTAGACACTTATACTCACATTCATATATGCATTATACTGCTCTTGCCATTTTACAACTTTTCGCCCTGAAGTCCTTATAAGGACCTTTAGCACTTAAAATTAGGGGACAGTTCAAAATTAAATCCTTACTGCAGCTTGGCATTATTATGACCAAGTGACTGTGCTCGTATATTTGCCAAGAATGCTTACAGATGTAGGACTCCTCCAATGTTGTCGATAATGCTGATTGCGAATCGTTGTTTTAATGTGCTGCTTTTGTTTCATCCAATTATATCTGACCCTCCTAAAAGTATATCAAGTGGCCATTACAAAACAGTTCCAACAGACTAAATGTACAGTTCTGTCAAAATTATGAATGCAATAATGAATGAAATTGGTGCAACTAAACTGAGAATTAACTCCTGTGTTACAGGGAGTTTATTGGATTTTGTAAAGGAAGGTGATGGCAAAGTTTTGAAACTTCCTCAGCTTGTTGATATGGCTGCACAGGTGAGTACATTAGATTACTTAGATTAGATTACTTACAGTGTGGAAACAGGCTCTTCAGCCCAACAAGTCCACACCGCCCCGCCGAAGTGCAACCCACCCATACCCCTACGTCTACCCCTTACCTACACTACGGACAATTTAGGATGGCCAATTCACCTGACCTGCACATCTTTGGACTGTGGGAGGAAACCGGAGCACCCAGAGGAAACCCACGCAGACACGGGGAGAACATGCAAACTCCACACAGGCGGGAATTGAACCCGGGTCTCTGGCGCTGTGAGGCTGCAGTGCTAACCACTGTGCCACCGTGCCGCCCATATAATTGTTTATAATAATTGTTTATTATTGAAGTGCTACTTTTATTGAAAAATAATTTAATTCTTTTAAACTGTAAAAGCATGCACACAACTGAGACAGAGTTTTGAGCTATTGAAGTTTGTTATTGTTCTTTGTAAAATGTATAGCTCGCGGGAGAGTTTTGATTTTGTCAAAGTCTTTTGCCTCTTTAGCCTAATTGACTTATGAACTTCCAGATTGGTAAAGTTTTTACTGAGTAGGCCACTTTTTGAAGTAAAATAGCTGTACAAATTCATATGCTCTAAGAACTGTTGAAAATAATTTGTAAACAGGAGTTCATGGTTAGGATAAATTTTATATAAAAGGGAAAGTCACCGTTGTCTTACTGAACCATAGGTCTGACCCCTCATTAGAGAGAGTGAGACAACTGATAGTGGTTTAACTTGAACCCTTGGGGAAGGGGAGATGTTAAAAAAGAAAATCCTTTGAGGTAACCTCTGCCTGAGCAGGAAATGAACTCTTGCTTTTGGTGTCATCTGCATTGCAAACCAATCATCCAGCAAACTGATCTAACTGACTCCCTTAAAATCTGTACATACCTGTTGGCAAAATAAGGTGCTTATTTTAATGATTCATATAATTGCAGTGATGTTAGTTAGGGTTTCTGGCATGCAAGTCCTGCCACTTGGCCATCTTCCTTCCTAATTCCATCTATCTGTTCAGATTTAGGAAAAATAGACAAGCCTATCACATAATAAAGCCCTTATTTGAACATCAACAGAAACTATGACCCCAACATGGATATCTCTACCTTTAACTTAATGTATCACACTATCCAAACATTCTGGATGTTAAGTTTACTTGCTGAGCTGGAAGGTTCGTTTTCAGACAGTTCGTCTCCACACTAGGTAACATGTCTCAATGAGTCTCTGATATTATGTCCTGCTTTCTATATGTGTGTTTAGATTTCCTTGGGTTGGTGGTGTCATTTCCTGTTTGTGATGTAGTTTCCTGTTCTTTTTCTCAGTGTGGTCAGGCGGTGGGGGGTTCAAGTCGATGTGTTTGTCGATCGATTTTTGGTTGGAATGCCATGCTTCTAGGACTTCTCATACGTGTCTCTGTTTGGCTTGTCCGAGAATGAATGTGTTGTGCCAGTCAAAGTGGTGAGAGTGTGGTGTTGGAAAAGAATAGCAGGTTAGGCATCGTCTATAATTTAATTCACCACCATCTCGCCTCACAGCCTCATTCCCAACGAAGGGCTCTTGCCCAAAACATTGATTCTTCTGCTCCTCGGTTGCTGCCTGACCTGGTGTGGTTTTCCAGCACCACACTATCAACACTAATCTCTAGCATCTGCAGTCCTCATTTTAGCCCAGTCAAAGTGGTGTCCTTCCTCATCTGTATGTAAGGATACCAGTGATAGTGGCTCTGTCTTTTTGTGGCTAGCTGATCATGTATCCTGGTGGCTAGTTTTCTGTCTGTTTGTCCAGTGTTGTGTTTGTTACAGTTCTAATGAAGCTGCATTAGAACATAATTTCAATGAGCCACAGAGGAGCTATGCAGAGCAGAGGAAAATTACCTATACAGCATATTCAAAAAGAACAGGTACCTAATGAAGGTAGTCCACTGATATCTTAGCACCAAACCTGAACAAGCAGACTAAATGCATCTAGAACCCTAGGCACTCTCCCCTACATTACAGACATCTTGGGAATGACTGCCAAACTACTCTGGCCTCTTGACATCATGATAGCCAACAAATCCACAACATACCAAAACAGCAGCTAATGAACTTAAAAGACCCGATACAGTGAACAAGCAAATAGTGTCATTTACAAAATACCTTGCAAGAACTGTAACAAACACTACATTGGACAAAAAGTCAGAAAACTAGCCACCAGGATACATGAACATCAACTCGCCACAAAAAGATATGACCCACTATCACTAGTATCCTCACACACAGATGAAGAAGAACAGCACTTCGACTGGGACAACACATCCATCCGAGGACAAGCCAAACAGACATGCACGAGAATTCCTAGAAGCATGGCATTCCAACCGGAACTCTATCAACAAACACATCGACTTGGAACCCATCTACCGCCCTTTTGAGAAAAAGAATGGGAAATGACATCACCAACACAGAAAATGAAATTACCAACCCAAGAAAACATGAGCACACAAATGAAAAGTGGGCCGTAACACCAGTGCTGCGCAGGAAGCTCACTTATGATGATGTTACCTAGTATGGTGACGAAATGTCTGAAAACTAACCTTTGAGCTCAGCGAGCAAACCTACATCCAGAGCCTCAACCTGAGTTACAAATCTTCTCAAAAGTTGCTAACGATCCAAATTTATTTTGTCCTAGGCTGAGTTTTGCAAATTAACAAAATCTGTCTTCCATTAAACTATGGTTGTATAGAAATTTCTATATTCTATGAATCATAAATTTCAAGGTAAATTGTCCCATATGATTGTTTTTTGTGTCCCATGTAAGTTAATGGTAGTAAGAGTACTGTGTATAAGTAGTATATATTCAACTACACATGGCAACTTTCTTATCCTAACTCTGCCAATTTAATCCTATCATTTGGTGTAATTGACTTTTAAAAATTTCTGTCAATACCTGCTCAGATATGTTGAACTTTCTCATTCCATAAGATTGCCGATGGCATGGCATATATTGAACGAATGAACTACATCCATAGAGACCTGCGAGCAGCCAACATCCTTGTAGGTGACAATCTTGTATGTAAAATAGCAGATTTCGGCTTGGCGCGATTGATTGAAGACAATGAATATACAGCAAGACAAGGTAATGTTTGGTCACTTAATTTTTGCTGGATGTGTGGATAATTCTGTTTAGGTGCACTAGTCCATTCAATGACTACCATGTTCTTCTCATTTTTAGGAGCCAAATTTCCAATCAAATGGACAGCTCCAGAGGCGGCTTTATACGGGCGGTTTACAATCAAATCTGATGTGTGGTCTTTTGGAATTCTGCTGATAGAGTTGGTTACTAAGGGCAGAGTGCCATATCCAGGTAACATAAAAGGGAAAAATTCCACCGATTCTTCATACAAAATGCTGAAAATATTTAAATGAGGTGCCTCTTGGTACAGAGGAAGGTGGTTTGCAGTGATGTAATTTGTCTGTTGTGTGTGCCAGAAAAACAGCTATGCAACCAACACCAATATCACACTGTTGAGAGAGTGGACTCTGCATACATTTTTTTTCTGGGCTCTTCATTTAGTGGGCTGAAGTACTTGTGCACTTCCTGCCTTAGGCTTTCTAAGACTCTGTAATGAATACGGAACTTTTAAAATTAACACGAAACATTCTGCAGAATTTGTCCCAAAATAAGTTGGCAAAGACCTCGATACAATGATAAACAAATGCTACAGTTTGTTCTGGGTCTGGAGAACAGAACTTTGCCATTTTCGTCAGACATTTACATCCAGTTTTAAAGATTGTCACTGCTCTCAATTGTTTAATCCAATCATTCATGGGTAGTATTGCAGTGTAACTAATATACAGTCCAGAGATAAATACAGCAGGTACATGTCAGAGCACCTGACCCTCCAGTTCTGACAAGGAGTACTCCTACCTGCAAGTGCCCTTCCAAGCCACATCTCTTCACTGTCATTGGCTCAAATTCTGGAACTCTTAACAGCACTGAACGTACCCAGTGTATGGACTGGAGAATAGAGTCATAGAGATGTACAGCATAGAAACAGACTCTTCGGTCATAGTTTGTAGTGAGAGATAAATAAAGGCTACAAGCTCTATGTGGGGATTCAGTAATGAGAGAGAAGCCTTTAGAAGGAAATTAGTGCAGTTTACCAACTTCAGCGTTTTGTGTTAATCCCAAAATGTGGAGTGCACAGAAAATGTGAATAAACTATTCAGTTGGATTGTTGAAAAGATGGAAGTTCACAGCTGCCTTGCATAAAAATTGTTCATAATTTGCAAGTAGTTTTGGGGATTTAAGTCTGAGTCAATGTACAAAATGGCATGCTGTCAGTGGCATGTTTAATTGTCAATAAAATGAGTCTCTGGAATAAGTAAAAGTAGAAATAACTGCGGATGCTGTGTATCAGAAACAAAAACCGAAATTGCTGGCGAAGTTCAGCAGGTCTGGAAGCATCTGTGGAAAGAAATCAGTTAACATTTCAGATCCAGTGACCGTTCCACTGTTTTTGTCTCTGAAGTAAGTTCCTATTTAACTGATTCATAGTATTTAAATTTGACATCACTACATGTAGGTACTTAAAAGTATGATCTGCTTTTAGTTTGAATAAAATCTGGAGAAAGTTTTTTTAATTGAAGGTGTGTGTAATTTGTTAATTACTCCCTAGGTATGGTGAATCGGGAAGTTCTGGAACAAGTGGAACGTGGCTACAGAATGCCTTGCCCTCAGGGATGTCCAGAGTCGCTCCATGAGCTCATGAAACAGTGCTGGAAAAAAGATCCAGATGAAAGACCAACATTTGAATATATACAGTCCTTCCTGGAAGACTACTTTACTGCGACAGAGCCCCAGTATCAACCTGGAGATAATCTATAAATCAAGTCAACTGCAGTAGGCTGTTTGTTCATCAAAACTGAAGGACTCTCAAATGGTGTCTTGCAACTTAATGCTGAACCAATGTTGATACACACAACCTAGAATTCTACTGCGCGGTTGCACAGACCACTTTTTTTTTCTTGAACTGAACACTTGTCATCCTTTTACCATTTCACTTCAGGGTACTAAAGGAATTTTTTGTGAACACTAATCATTTTTAGGTTAAATACGGTGTAGGAACAACAAGGTCCATGTTTATAAATGTGAAGACTTAAATCAATCTTATAAAATTCTAACCTAGGTATTAACTAAAGTCCTGTATTTTTGGAGAGGAATAAGTCTAACTTTTTAGAGTATTGATGAAACAATCTGACTTAGACTAAATTTGCCTGGGTCTGTTAAAATATAGAATGAGTGCAAGAGTCAATCTTGATTTATTGGGAGACCTCAATAATCAAATGTGTGTGAGAGTATTGCACTGTGTTCAATATTTCTACTGATGTAACTGGAAATGCAGCATGAGTTTTTTTATACATAGATTGCTTGGATTTCATTGAAAAACAGGAAAATAATGAACTAATGTTTTGTAACATTGTTTATAGACTAAATTACAATTCTTTTAAACTTGAAATCATGTACAATTAGCTTCATGGAGGCAGGTATGGGGTGCTTTTCAATTTATTTTTAGGAATAGTTGATTTTAGAAAGAACAAATGTCCTTCGTGACTGTAAAAGGTTTGGTATTTAAGAATGTTGCTTATTTCTGTTAGAGAACCACATGCTGAAAATCCGAAATCATGAACAAAATAAACATGCAGATCCAGACATATCGAGCAATAATTAACTGCTAAATTTGTGATGGTGACCAAGGTAGAAGTGCCAATCATGTGTGAACTACAGCTGTAAGGTTTTTTTTGTCTACTGTTGGGATGAATGCTGTAATTTAGTCATGGTCTTATCACTGCTGAAGCACAATCTCTGAAAGTGAGTACAGCATTTCCAGATAATAAATTCTAACTTCCTAATGTTTACAGGACTTGATCTAACTGTGGATATTGTTCTACAGATCCTAATCAGTGCCATCATTTGTACATTTTCTCCAATTTATTTTGTGATAATTTTAAAAGTCTCTATGAAATCACAGATTCTATGATTTTGTAACTTTTATTGAAAAATAAGCAAGCTAAGTTGTCACTTCTGTACAAATATCAGAAATTCACTGTCAGAAATGCTTTCTGGTGATGTCGTTTTGTTTCATTGGTAAACCGAATCATTCCTGTAATAGCATTTGTACAGTAAATAAACACTAATTTGCGTCGCCTTCTTAATTACTGATTCTCTTGGAGGAACGTTGCTTTGTTTTAGGTATTTCACAAGATCAACCCATGTGTCTCATTCCTCACCCAAGCAAAATAACCAACAATATTGACCATTTGTTTTGCGCTATTAATAATGTTCTCTTTAAATTGCTCTTTATTTATATACTAAATCAAAACGATTAATATCCAAGCTACATGCTAAACTATGTATGAAGAAATTCAGAACATCTACGTCTATAACGCATGTGCCAATGAAATTATTGCTTTGCAATTTTGTCCATTTGTTGATGGTATAGTGGTAATAGAATTTCAGCAGTGCCAATAGAGGCAATTCCAGACTGACCCTCCGAAGAGAATCCCATCCAGATGTCTCACACCACCCTACCCCCCCAACCCTGCATTTGCCACGGTTAAGCCATCTAGTCTGTACATCCTCTGACTGCAGAGGAAACCAGAGCACCCAGAGAAAACTCATGCAGACAAGGTGCAAACACGCAACCTGCACACAGTTGCCCAAGGCTGAATTTGAACGTGACTACTTGTGCTGTGAGGCAACAGGGCTAGCCAGTGTAACACTAAACTAATAATGCTGAAAAATGTGTTGCTGGAAAAGCGCAGCTGGTCAGGCAGCACCCAAGGAGCAGGAGAATCGACGTTTCGGGCATAAGCCCTTCTTCAATGCCCGAAACGTCAATTCTCCTTTGGATGCTGCCTGACCTGCTGTGCTTTTCCAGCAACACATTTTTTTAGCTCTGATCTCCAGCATCTGCAGTCCTCACTTTCTCCTACTAAACTAATAATGCAAAGGACTAAGTTAATAAATCTAGAATACGAACCTAATCTCGGTAATATCAATATGAAACTGTCATAAATTATTGCAAAAACTATTCTAGTTCACAAAGGTGGTTTTAGGGAACAAAATCTGCCCAGTAATGACTCCAAGTCTATAGCAATTTGACTCCTAATGGTCTTCTGAAAACACTAATTTCAAGGGCAGAGGTAATTTTAAAATAAATTGCAGGCCTTACTATCTCCCCTACGTCCATTAAATATAAAGATGTGAGAACTTCCATAGACAAATGAACTGAAAGTCCTGTGTACTTTGTAAAATGTGGGTGGGTGTTAAGTAACCAGAGATAACATAATTCCTTTGATAGTCTGGAATAAAATAATCTATTGGTTATGTAGTCTCTCACCTTTTGAAATATTATAGGAGTATATTGCACCTTCTGTTTTAATATTTTGGGTTGGTTAGCTAGGTTGACTGAGAGTTTATCATGTACAGTGACGCCAACAGCATGAAGTCAATTCCTACACCAGTTGAGGTTACCACGAAGGATTCTTCTCAACCTCCCCCCTCATCTCTTCTGGTGACCTTCAGTTAAACCATTATCAGATACCCCTCTCGAATGAGGGAGGAGCCCTCTGGTCCAATAGGTTTCTAATAACATTGTCTTTACTCAGGACACCCGTAAAAATAAAGTTACAGTCCCTCTATCCAGGATTTCCAAGATTTGTCCCACACTTCATTGGAACGTGTTGGCACAATGCTATCCCTATTTCCTTCCTGAATATGTCCCACTGTTCTGACATTGATTTATCTAAACATATCCACTACTAGTCCACTCTGGCCAGATCAGACCTTATTAAAACTGCCTATATTCCCAGTTTATACTTTTGATTTCCGGCCTGTCCTTGTCCTTTTTCAGACAAGGACAGGCCTGAATCTGACTTATGATGGCTGTCTGCAAATGCTCCACCACTGAGACTTCAACCATTTGCCTGGCTTCATTACTTAAAATCGTGTCCACAACCACCCCGTGATTTATACGCCCTTCTATATACTGACTTAAAATGCATTCAGGGCTGTTTTTTTAAGAATTCTGCCCCTAGCGAAGTTGGAATTCCCTACTATCACCATCCTATTACATTCATGCTTCCTGAAATTTGTCTATGTATCTGCTCTTCTGTTTCACTTGGACTTTTAGGGGGCCACTGCTTTATGGTCTTTTCTGTCTGTTTCGTCTTTACCTGCAGTGTGACTGCCTCACTAACCATGCTACTGATGACATGCTCAGAATTACAGATGCTCCATAGTGAGTTCACCAGCAGCCTTGGCTTTGAAGTGTAGTTAGCCAGTAGCTGCAGCTGGACACTCTTCCTGTATATGTCACCAGAGAGATCAAAATTCCATAATTTGCCATGTACCATAGGAGAAGATCGCTCCTCTTTGGGGGATTTGTTTGAGGAGCCTTGCTAAGAAGTCATCCCTCAACTCTTCAATTTGATCCTCTGATCAATATTACAATGCCCCCTCTTAACTCCCTCCTTGTCTCTCCTGAAGACCCTCAACAATGGAATATTCAGCTGTCAATACTTCCCCTCTTAACTATGATTTAGTGAAAGCAATGGCGACATATCCCCATGTTTTAACTTCTCTGCCTCATGGGCCACGTGCTGGCAGGTGGGACTAGATTTGGTTGGGATATCTGGTCGGTATGAACAGGTTGGACCATAGGGTCTGTTTCCATGCTGAACATCTCTATGACCCTATTTGTCCTACTGGTTGAGTTGTAATAAATATTATCCAGTTTTCTCAGACTTCATTGTGCCTTAACCGACCTTTAATTTCTATTCTGTCTTGACCCACTTGTGCCTTCAAGTTTCGGCTGTTCATGTCTCCCTGATGAATGTTCTCTCTGGATCCCACCCTCCATACAAAGTTAATTTACATCTTCAGCCAAACTAGCAAGTCTCCCATAAGGATATTAGTCCCATTTTGGTTCAGGTGCAATCCACCCCTTTGTTCAGGTCCCATGTTTCACAATATGGTTCCGATTTCCCAGAAATCTAAAGTGCTCCCTCCTGCACTATCTCTCCAACCAATCATTCATCTGGACTAATCTGCTATTTTTATACCCAGCATGTGACACCAGACGTGATCCAGAGATTACTACCTTTTCAGTCCTGTAACCTAATTCTTAGTTCATTAAATTCTGCTTGCAAGACCTCATCTCTTTTTCTACTCATGTCATTGGTAAATATGCCCTAATTTTCTCTCCCCTTTCAGAATGCTCTGCAGCCATTCAGTGATTTCCCTGACCTCAGGTAGCATACTATCCTGGGGTCTCTTTTGTGGCCACAGAAGTACTAGTCCTTTCCCCTTCCAAATGAATCGCACAGCACTATAGCCCTGACATTGTTCCTCCTCCCCTCTTGTCTAGCTGACCTACTGATGGTGTCATGAAGTTGGCTGTCAATGCTTTTCCCTGCACAGGATTCTCCCCCAACAGTGTTCAAAATGCAATCTCTGTGAGATAAGGGATGGCCATAGGGGACTTCTGTACTACCTGACCTCCTCCACTGCTTTGTGGTCTTTTCTGTCTTTAGTCTTTACCTGCAGTGTGACTGCCTTACTGAATGTGCGATTAATGGCATGCTCAGAATTGCAGATGCTCCATAGTGAGTTCACCTGCAGCCCTGGCTCTGAAGTGTAGTTAGCCAGTAGCTGCAGCTGGACACTCTTCCTGCGCACGTCACCAGAGAGAACAGACTTCCATAATTTGCCCTGTAGCATGGGAGAAGATCATCACACCTTTCATAGCTTCCTTTAAGCCCCTTAGATATTCCCTTTTTCAAAAAAAATGTAAGCTTACTACTTAAAAAATGTAAACTACTTTTCTTACCCTACTTTGCTTATTTATTACATTGGCCCTGACTTTCACTTATTCCTGTTGTTGTTCAGTTAATCCCTTCTTCCAAAAATGGTCAAATAACGACGGAATCAATGAGTGGTGAAAATAGGCTCCTTAATCAGTAATCACTGCACAAGTTCAAGGTGGCGATAGAATCCTGGAATACAATTCTTACATATTAAAATCTCATTTACTATAGTGTTAAATCTTTTATCTATAGCACACAAAGATTTGAAGGGCTTCTGGCCTGGGAGACAGGAGATGGGTTAAAATGTACTAAATGCTGGCTGCTATTTCAGATGGGATATCTGTCCAGTCTGCTTGTGTAATTAAAGGTGTTAGCCCTTTTGTCTCTTAAATTAATAAATATTAGAAAATTTATTAGGCCTATATGCTCTAAATAAGTTAGAAATAATAATAAAAGGATAAAGGATATTAAACTGATTACTGCAACTGGGTTGTGAGATTTATTTACTATTTGCTGGTATGAGTTTCATTCATTCATGCAATTTCATGCAAGTGCTGTTCTGTCAGTCAGTTTCTTAAAGGGGTAATGGCTCAGTTAAAAGGTATTCAACAGGTATTTAATCTGTTCAGGTCCAGGAGATGGTTAGTAAGGGCCGATTAGTATTATAATGTTTTGTGGAGACTCGATGAAGATGGTATTGTTCTGTATGCTGATAAAGTGTGTAAATGCAGTAATGGGTTTGAAAGGATTGTTTTAAAATTCGGATACTACAGAACTGCAGTTTTATTGATGAAACCATGTTATAGTAAATAACAGGAGAAAGTGAGGACTGCAGATGCTGGAGATCAGAGCTGAAAATGTGTTACTGGAAAAGCGCAGCAGGTCAGGCAGCATCCAAGGAGCAGGAGAATCGACGTTTCGGGCATGAGCCCTTCTTCCTGAAGAAGGGCTCATGCCCGAAACATCGATTCTCCTGCTCCTTGGATGCTGCCTGACTTGCTGCGCTTTTCCAGCAACACATTTTCAGCTATAGTAAATAACATGTTAGTAAAGGGTTATGAATGAATGAACAGGAACCTGTTATCAGTGAATATAGTGAGCTCGTGAGTGAGTTGATAAAGATAACCTATAACACTATCTCAGTGTCAACAAGTCTCAAAATCTTATCCTGCTTTCAATTTGGTTCATCATTCTCATGAACCTTATGCCATTACAATTCAAATATGAATTCTCATTTGTCTTTGGATCGTTCCATAGTCACATTTCTCCTCATCTTTGTTACTTCATCCAACCTTTTATACCCTCAACCCAAATTTCTTATGATGCCAGCAAGCCTGCACATTCTTGGTTCCCTTCAACTTGCTTTGACACATAGAACAGACCCACTGGGTGGCATGATGACTCAGTGGTTATTACTGCTGCCTCACAGTCCTAGGGACCCGGATTCAATTCTAGCCTTGGGTGACTGTCTATATACACACACATACACACACACGATCACATTCATACAGACCCTCTCTCATTCACACATTCTCATGTGCAAACCCTTTCACAGGCATATACTCCCATCATACTCGCACGCATGCTTTTATCAATTGTGCATACATACACTCAATCCCTCTCTTCCAGACACACTCTCTCTCTCTTTCCCTCACACACATGCATGCACATTTAAGGCTATGGGGTGTATTTGTATTTGCAGATACATTCTATGTTGTTCAAAAAGCACAATCTGTAGGCATTCAGTCAATGTGACATTTTATAAATTCCTACTTTGGAAAGAGAACCAGTCTGACCCAAGGTTGGGATACAGACAGGCTCTAACTTCACACCTTTAATGCACTGTCTGAGCTGAGATGTCACTTTTGTTTTGTAAAACCTTAAGTTAACTTGGGAATGCAACTTGAAGGAAGTTCTGAGATTTACATATTAAACAATCAAAACCTGCATCCCCATTCTAAGTGATTATAGACTTAACATTTGTTTGTTCAATAGGTTTGTTCAAAACATCACATCAGTTTTATGACACATTGATCTTTTACTATCAAATTTGTGTCCTGCAATCCTGCTCCACTAGCTACTTGACAAGGGAGTAGCGCTCTGAAAGCTTGTACTTTCAAAGAAACCTGTTGGATTATAACCTGGTGCTGTGTGATTTTTAACTTTGTCTGTATAGGGTTTGCATGTTTTTCCTGTATCTGTGTGGGTTTCCTCCAAGTGCACTGTAGGAATTCCATGATTCTATGAGGTGTGTGTCAACTCTTCGAATCCAACTGACGAAAACTCCTTTCCTCATCTATCCAATGCATCGTCCTCTCATGCTTTAACAGTCAGTGTTTTTAACATTTCTCCAGATCCCATGCACTCTCAATGTCTCAGTGAGCAATTTTCTCACAGGACAGACCTTGAGATATTTTTCTATATTTAATGTACTATGAGAAATGAATTGTTTCATTTGTGAATATCCAAATATCATGTTTTAGATCAATCTTGAGATAGTTAAAGAAAAATCTCAAACAATCATGTTATGATTGAGGAAGACCTGCTAAATGTGCCAATGAGTAGCATTGTTATTATTTTTTGGGTTACATAATCCACGACTGTAAATTTGTGAGCTTGAAATTTAACCATCAAAGTATTTTGTGAACTTATAAATAAAATCAAGGCTGTCATAGAGTAACATCGCATGGAAACAGCCCTTCAACCCAGAGACCAAAATCCAATCAAATTTGAATGTAATGTTTTGATGTCATCAAACCAATGAAATAATCTGATGTTTTTGGGTATAAAATTGGACATTTTGAACAGTTAGAGGGTGAATAATAAAGAGCAGCCAAGCAAGCGCCAATATAAGGCCAGCCAGATAACTCTCCAAAAAGTATCTGTGCATAAGAAATTTGTGCAGCAGAGGACCAAAGCTGACCTAGAGAAATCTGCAGAGAAAGTTCGACATCCGAAGATGACAACTGGGTTTGAAATTGATTTGCTGTAAATTTAGGAGGGAATTTATTGGTTCAGTATTGTAGAGTGGGAGATAAAGGATATGTTAAAGAGAAAAGAGTTGAAAATAGTTGTCTAATGTTCTCTTTGCACTTAAAGAGCAAATTTGTTCGTTTTTACCTTAAATTATGAAATCTGGGATAGTTAGTTTGTCTCTTGAAATTTAACAGATTACGGCACAAGGTGAGCTTCTCTGTATGTCAGGTTTAAGTTAGCAGAGGAGTTAGCCCATGTCAGAACAGTTTGGGGACTCAGCACAGGAATTTGAACAGCTTGGTTGGATTTTGTTTATGATTTGAACAGGTTTAAACAGATTCAGTCTGAGATTTGGATAGATTTGAATAGATTTGGGGTACAAAGTAGATTTAAACACTTTCCGGTTGGTGTCCTAGATCTTTAAATAAAACGTAGGTGAGACAATTTGTTTAATTTTGGTTACTTGTGGTTGGTTAAATTAACAGTGAGAGAAATGGCTCTTAAAATTGCTAAAGAGGTTCTGGGGTTTGAGGATGATTCCCAGATTTGGCCAAGAAAGGTTAGAAAGAGAAAAAAATACCATATTCTTAAAATTCGCAATGAGGTTAGAATTGGGTTTAACCAAAAACAAAAGTAAAGCTGAAATTGTAAGGGAATTACTCAAATACTTAGGTGTGTCAGAGAAACAGACAAGTGCAGTAGAGATGGAAAAATATAAATTACAATTGAGGAAAATGCAGTTAGAAGATAAACAAAGGGAGAGAAGAGGAGAAAGAGAGAGGGAGAGAAGGCTCTTAGCTGAGCAAAGAGAGTACAAAGAAAGGGAGAGAGAGAACAGAGAGAAAGACAAAGAAGGTTCTTAGCTGAGCAAAAAAGAGAATTTGAACTTGAGAATTTGTGACTTAGTCAGCAAAGTCAAGTTAACAGCATGGAGATTAAAAGAGAAAGTAGTGTTATATACAAATATGTCAAAACCCTGCCACATTTTGATGAGAAAGATGTCAAAGCCTTCTTTATTTCATTTGAAAAATTGGCTAGGCAGATGGAGTGGTCTGAGGATTTATGGGTAATGCTAGTTCAGATTAAACTGGTAGGCAGAGCTAGTGAGGTATTTGCCACACTCTCAGATGAGGGATCAAGAGATTATGAAGAGGTTGAACACGCTATTTTAAGTGCTTATGAATTGGTACCAGAAGCATCTAGACATGGTTCAGAAACACAAAGAAGGAACCAGGTCAGACTTACATTGAGTTTGAAGGAATTAAACATAGTAATTTTGAAAGATGGGTGCGGGCCTTAAAGATAGATAAGATCTTTGAGGCTGTAAGAGAGATTATTCTGCCGGAGGAGTTTAAAAACTCACTCTCTGAGATGGTAAGAATTCACGTGGATGAACAGAAAGCTCAGGAAGTGAGAAGAGCAGCAGAATTAGCAGATGAGGACATAGTGCATAAGGCAAGCTGCCGGCCAGAAGTTCATCCTCTGAGGGATAGAAGTTGGGAGAAGGGGAGATCCTACACTGTGAAACAAAGAGTTGAGAGCACTGGTAAGTGTTTACCACAGGTTAAAGAGAGTGGAAAGGAGGTGAAAGGTCACAGGTGTTTTCACTGTAATGTAGTGGGACACAGAAAATTACAGTGCCAGTGGTTCAAGAAGGACACTAGGAAAAGGTGTTTTCACCTTTTCATGTAAAGACACAATGCTGTTCATTAAAGAAAGGCGCTGTGGGGAAAGAATGTGGTAAAAGAGGCTAAGCCAGTGGCATTAATGGAAGTAGTAAAGGAAACCCCAAGAAAAGCCAAGGATCTGCAGGAGAATGCACAGCCAAGGCAAAGGCTGGGTATGGAATTAGTGCCTGATCTCCATAAAGAAGTGGGTAATGTTTACTCAGAAAGAACAGGGAGACAAGGACAAGATGTTATAATTTTGAGTGATACAAGATCTAACCAGTCTCTAATAGTAAGAGATGAACAAATATGCACTCTTTCTGATCTGTTACCCGAGAGTGTGGTAATCTGTTGGACAGATAGACAGAAATTTAGCCTTCCCAGTTTAAGACTGAACTAAACTGCTCAGCTCAGCTAGAGGGCTGACCACTCCCCTTAATTATACAGGTCACTTGTAAAACATGACCACCTTGGCCTGAAGTCTCATCTGTTTACATATCCACAAAAGGCCTCTCAAAATTCTTTTCATCTCTGTACCAAACCAGACCGATCGGTGCTCGGCACAGTTGATTGCCCCTCTGAAAAAAATCAAGGACAGAGTCTCCTTGAGCTAAGGAACAGCTTTAAGTAAAAAAAAGGGACTAACTTTGTGACATAGGTCCCGGAATCCAGTTTGTTCTTGGAAAGGATTTAGCAGGGTCCAAGTCGGAAGTGACACCCCTTTTTGTGGAGAAGCCCAAGGAAGATCAAGAAACTAAGGAGTTAAAAGAAAAATATCCTGGTACTTTCCCAGATTGTGTAGTAACAAGATCCCATAGCACAAAGCAAAAACTGAAGAGAAAGATGAAGGAGTTGAGAATCAGTTAGCAGACACTGTGTTTGAGGTAATGGAGCAAGAAAAACCAAAACAGGCATACAGTCTGAAAGAAGTGTTTAGTCCTGAAAGGCTAAGGGACTTGCAATAGAAAGACAAAATGATTAAAGATATATATGTGGATGCATTCTCCGAAAAGGAGCCAGACAATGCTCCTGAGTGTTATTATCTGAAAGATAGAATCCTAAGACAGAAATGGAGACTACGGCAGATTAGTGCAAAGGACAAATGGCTGAAGTGCGCCAGATTGTGTTGCCAGTAGCATAGAGACATGAGGAGCTATGGGTAATACATGAGTTACTTGTAGGAGGTCACCTAGGGGTACGAAAGACTCCGGCTAAGGAACAAAAACATTTTTATTGACTTGGAATGCGCAAAGATGTGGATAACTTTTGCCATATGTGTCATACATGCCAAATGGTACGTAAACCACAGGTGGTAATAAAACCAGCATCTTTGTTGCCAATTCCCGCATTTGAAGAACTTTTCACACAGTTTATAATTGATTGTGTAGGTCCCCTCCCAAGAACGAGAAAAGAGAAAGAACTGGAGAAACAGATGTTAGTTATTGCCGTGCAGAGTGAGGAATTAAACCCAGATGTCGTGGAATTTGATATGCCTCAAAATATGTTAAAAAATGAAGAAGTCCTTGAGGAGTGGGATAGGTTAGTAATCTCTCTGTCTCAGGAGCATAGAACACAGCTTTGTAACTGCAGTATAAGGACATATGTAGGAATCAGATGGGGAGGACTAATGCTATTGTACATGAAGTAGACATAGAGGATACTGCTCCAATAAAACAACTCACCTCTCAGCTTAATCCTTTCAAAGCCAGACAGGTCCAGAAGGAGGTGGAGGCCATGCTCAATGAGGTATCATCGAACCGAGCCAGAATTAGTGGAGTTTGCTGATCGTCTTAGTTCCCAAACCAGATGGGACTCAATGATTTTGTATGGATTATCTGAGATTGGAGGACCGTATCAAGAAAGTTGGACAAGCCAGTAACATCATCAGGTTGGATTTACCGGATGGTTACTGGCAGGTGCCTTTATCAGAGAAGGCAAAATAAATTTATGCATTTGTAACCCCAAATAGGCTATATCAATTCAAAGTGATGCCCTTTGGAATGAAGAATGCACCCACCACATTCCAAAGACTCATGAACAGAGGCTAGGGTAACAAACTGTGCAGTCTATTTGGATGATGTAATGATCTTTAGTGAGTCCTGGAAAGATCACATGGTACAGTTGGCAGAGCTCTTTGAATGACTACGAGAGACAAAACTGGAAGTAATCTTAAACAAAACAGAATTTGCGAAAGCAGAGTTGACGTTCTTGGGACATAACATCAGTTGTGGAAGGTTGACCCCACGGAACACAAAGGCGAAGACCATCGAGGAATTTCCACGACCAACCTCAAAGAAAGAGGTGCTTCAATTCTTGGGACAAAGTGGATTCTATCAGAAGCCTGTTCCAAGCATCAGCAGTGTAGTGGCACCGTCAACTGGTTTGCTGAAGAAGAACACAAAGTTTTGGTGGACAGAACCATGCCAGGAGGCATTCGACTATTTAAAAGCAATATTAACCACCAAACCAGTTTTAGCTACACCAAACATTTCAAAAACTTTTAAAGTTGCCATCGATGCTAATGACATAGGAATTGTAGCTGTACTACTACAAGAAGATGATGATGGGATTGAACAGCTAGTTGGTTACTTTTCGAAGAAACTCAACATCCACCAAAGGAAATACTCCACAATTGAAAAGGAACTATTGAGTTTGATATTGGCCTCAGAACATTTTAATGTGTATGTCACGAACAATGTGTCGGAGACAGTTGTGTACACAGATCACAATTCTCTTACATTCTTGGAATGCTTTAAAGACAAGACTATGAAACTATTTCATTGGAGTCTTATGTTACAGACTTTTAATTTACAAATCGTACATGTTGCAGATCATGAGAATGTAATCGCAGATGTGTTATCACAAATTTAACTGACAAGGTATAAATGAAATTGATATCTATTCAATGTTATTTATATGTGGGAAGAAGTTAATATGGACTTAGATAAAAATCATATGTACATAATGGTAAAATGGTTAAGGAATAGAGAAAAAATGAAGCCATCTTTTCATTATGATAGTTCACTTTTTCTTAAGGGGAGAGGTGTTATGAAGGTGTATATACATATTGTACTTTTAAGAGAGAGAGGAAACTGGCAAGGATCTAGGAATGCACAGAATGTGCTGAGCAATTTAAAAATATTACATTTGGTGAACTCAAATAGCAGGTGATGTGTTGCCATGGTACAAAAACAAATTCAAATTTGGCCAACCAGTTTAAATTATGTCCCAGAGACCAAAATTCAATCAAAGTTTAATTTAATGTTTCGATGACATCAAACCAATGAAATGATCCACTATTTTTGGGTATAAAATCGGACATTTTGAACAGTTAGAAGGTAAACAGCAAAGAGCAGCCACGCAAGCACCAACATAAGGCCAGCCATATAACTCTCTGAAACGTACTTGTCCATAAGAAATTTGTGCGGCAGAGGACCAAAGCCCACTTAGAGAAATCTACAGAGAGAGTTCAACATCCGAAGATGACAACTGGGTTTGAAAGTGATTTGCCATAAATTAAAGAGGGAATTTATCAGGCCAGTATTGTAGAGTGGGAGGTAAAAGATAGGTTTAAGAGAAAGGAATCATAAATAGTTGTTGATTAATATTCTCTTTTGGACTTAAAGAACAAAACTGTTATTTTTTTACTTTACATAGTGAAATCTGGGATAATTCTTTGTCTCTTGAAATGTAACAGAATACAGCACAAAGTGAGTGTCTCTGTGTGTAGGTTTTAAATTAGCAGAGGAGTTTATCCCATTCAAAACACTTTCCTATAACAGGGTGACCAATACGGTACACAATACTCCAAGTATGGCATCACCAACAACTTATACAACTGGAACATAACACCTATACATACAACTCCCAAACATCTCCTCTACTTTGTGCCTCAACCAATGAAGGCCAGCATGCTAAATGCATTCTTCACCACCATGGCTCCCTGTGACACTGCTTTCAAAGTACTCCTTGTACTCCCAGGCCCCTCTGTTGCAAAACACTCCTCAAGACCTTATTAACTACTTTGGTTTGACTTTCCAAAGTGCAACACCTCGCACCTATCTGTATTGAATTGCATTTGCCAATCCTCACCCCAGTTCCCCATCTGATCAAAATCCCTCTGTAATTTTTGATAATCTTCCTTGCTTTTGACGATACTTCCTAATTTTGTATCATTCACAAACTTACTAATCAAGCCCTGTACATTTACATTCAGATTATTTATATTAATAACAAATAATAAAGGTCCCAGCACCGACCCCTGTGGCACACTAGTCAGAGACCTCCAGTCCAAGAAACAACCTTCAACCATCATCCTTTGCTTCCTACCATGGATGTCCTTGGATCCCATGCAACTTAACCTTCATGACTAGCCTTCTGTGTGAGACCTCGTCAAAGGACTTATTAAAGTCAAAATAGACAACATTCACTGCTCTACTCTCATCTATCCTCTTGGTTTCCTCTTTGAAAAACTCTAAAAGATATGTCAGACATGACTTCCTGCATACAAATCCATGCTGACCATTCCTAATCAGACCTCGACTATCCAAATGTTGGTTGATCCTGTCCCTCGGTATCCTCTCCAACAACTGATGTTAGGCTCACTAGCCTGTTGTTCCCTGGCTTCTCTTTGTTATTTTTCTTAAACAATGTAACAACATTAGCCACCCTCCAGTCTTCCGGAACATGACCATTAGCTAAAGATGAAGCAAAAATCTCTGTAAGGTCCTCTGCAATTTCTTTTCTCCCACAATGTCCGAGGATGAACTTGATCAGACCCAGGGGAGTTATGCACATTAATGAGCTTTAAGGCTGCAAGCACCTCCTCTTTGGTAATATGTATGTGATCCAAAACATGCCCATTTGTTTCCTTCATTTCCTTAGCATCCATGATTCTGTCCTCAGTAAACACTGAGGAGAAATATTCATAAAAATCTCCCCCCTCTTCTGTGACTCCACACATAGACAGCCAAGCTGATCTTTAAGGGGACTTATTCTCTCACTGGCCACGTTTTTATTCTTAACACAGCTCTAGATCCTCTTGGGATTATCTTTAACCTTATCTGCCAGGTCCATCTCATACCCTCTTTTTGCTCTTCTGATTTCTCTCTTAAGTGTGCTCCTACACTTTCTCTTGTCAGCTAGGGATTCACTTGAACCCGATAGCTTAAACCCAATGTGTGCCTTTGTCTTTGTCCTGACCAAAGCATCGATATCCCTCATTAGCCAGAGCTCCCTAAACCTGCCAGCTTTTCCCTTCACCCTAACAGAGGCATAATGTCCCTGGACTCTTGACATCACACATTTAAAAAGCTGCCATTTGCCAGTCATTCCTTTTCCTTCAAACAAAGCCAATTGACCTCTGCTAGATCCTTCCTAATGGTCCTAAAGTTGTCCCTGCTCCAGTTTAGCCTCTTAACCTGTGAACCTGTCCTTTCTTTATTTATAAGTACAGGTAGTTCTTCTATAACGCGATGGTTACATCTTTATGTAACTCCATGTTGGAGAAATATCGTGCTTTAGAAACTGCGCTTAAAGTCTTGGCAATTTCATTGCATCACAGCCAACACACATTTTAAAAGTTTGTACTTTAGAAACAGTGTCCCCAATTCATCAGACGTGTTACAGCAAATTTGCATGAACAAAATGCTAATTCTGTTATAGCAGAATGAAGAAAAAGAAGGAAGCATATGTAAGGTATAAACAGGATAGATCGAGTGAATCCTTAGAAGAGTATAAAGCAGTAGGAGTACACTTAAGAGGGAAATCAGGAGGCCAAAAGATAGCTTTGGCAAATAGAGTTAAGAAGAATCCAAAGGGTTTTTACAAATACATTAAGGACAAAAGAGTAACTAGGGAGAGAATAGGGCCCCTCAAAGATCAGCAAGGCAGCCTTTGAATGGAGCCTCAGGAGATGGGGGAGATATTAAACGAGTATTTTGCATTATTGTTTACTGTGGAAAAGGACATGGAAGATATAGAATGCAGGGAAATAGATGGTGACATCTTGAAAAATGTCCATATTACAGAGGAGGAGGTGCTGGATGTCTTGAAATACATAAAAATGGATAAATCCCCAGGACCTAGTCAGGTGTGCCATAGAACTCTGTGGGAAGCTAGGAAACTGATTGCTGGGCCTCTTGGTGAGACATTTGTATCATCGAAATTCACAGGTGAGGTGCCGGGAGACTGGAGGTTGCCTAACATGGTGCCACTATTTAAGAAAGGTGGTAAGGAAAAGCCAGGGAACTATAGACCAGTGAGCCTGACATCAATGGTGGGCAGGTTGATGGAGGGAATCCTGAATGTCAGGATGTACATGTATTTGGAAAGGCAAGGACTGATTAGGGATAGTCAACGTGGCTTTATGCATGGGAAATCCTGTCTCACAAACTTGATTGAGTTTATTGAAGAAGTAACAAAGAGGATTGATGAGGGCAGAGTGGTAGACATGATCTATATGGACTTCAGTATGCCGTTCGACAAGATTCCCCATGGGAGGTTGATTAGCAAGGTTAGATCTCATGGAATACAGGGAGAACTCGCCATTTGGATACAGAACTGGCACAAAGGTAGAAGAGAGAGGATGGTGGTGGAGGGTTATTTTTCAGACTGGAGGTCTGTGATCAGTGGAGTGCCACAAGGATCAGTGCTGCGTCTACTACTTTTAATCAAGTAAAAGATTTGGATGTGAGCATAAGAGGTACAGTTAGTCAGTTTGCAGATGACACCAAAATTGGAGGTGTAGTGGACAGCGAAGAAGGTTACCTCAAATTACAACAGAGTCTTGGTTAGGTGGGCCAATGAGCTGAGAAGTTGCAGATGGAATTTAATTTAGAAAAATGTGAGGTGCTGCATTTTGGGAAAGCAAATCTTAGCAGCATTTATACACTTATTGGTAAGGTCCTGGGGAGTGTTGCTGAACAAAGAGACCTTGGAGTGCAGGTTCATAGCTCCTTGAAAGGAGTTGGAGGTAGATAGGATAGTGAAGAAGGCGATTGGTATGCTTTATTTTATTGATCAGAGTATTGAGCACAGGAATTGGGAGGTCATGTTGCGGCTATACAGAACATTGGTTAGGCCACTGTTGGAATATTGCGTGCAATTCTGGTCTCCTTCATATCGGAAGGATGTTGTGAAACTTGAAAGTGTTCAGAAAAGATTTACAAGGATGTTGCTAGAGTTGGAGAATTTGAGCTATAGGTAGAGGCTGAATAGGCTGGTACTGTTTTCCCTGGAGCATCGGAGGCTGAGGGGTGACCTTGTAGAGGTTTATAAAATCATAGGTAAGGTAAATAGAAGTCTCTTCCCTGGGCTGGGAGAGTCCAGAACTAGACGCCATAGGTTTAGGGTGAGAGGGGAAAGATATAAAAGAGACCTCAGGGGCAACCTTTTCAAACAGAGGGTGGTACGTGTATGGAATGAGCTGCCAGAGGAAGTGTTGGATGCTAGTACAATTGCAACATTTAAGAGGCATCTGGATGGGTATATGAATAGGAAGGGTTTGGAGGGATGTGGGTCGGGTGCTGGCAGGTGGGACTAGATTGGGTTGGGATAGCTGGTCGGCATGGACAGGTTGGACCGAAGGGTCTGTTTCCATGCTGTACATATCTATGACTCTATGACCTGTATGTTAAAACTAAGAGAGTTATGGTTACTGGACCCAAAGTGCTCCCGATTGACATTTGCCTGACCTCATTTCCAAAGAGGTGGTCCAGTGCTGCACCCTTTCAGTTTGTCTTAAATGCTGTAGATATAGATCTCCTCATTTGAATCTACCATGAATTCTCACTCACAAAACGTTTCCGATTTGTCCTGCTAATAAGACACTGAGACCGGAATTTGTGTGTTTTTCTTTGCATCATCTTAGTTGTACCTCTTGTGAGCTGATATTTGATCCGATGTGAGACCTTGTTTAATGTGGCAATAGAAGCAACCATGAAAACAAGTTCTTAAACAAAGTGAGAAAAGAACAGTAGTTTATCTCTTGTTTTAATAATGGCCTATTCATTTGTATGAAAGTGAGTTGAAAAGACGAGAGGGGAATATCTAGATCTCCTATTCTTGAATTAAGGACGCTATCACTGCACCACAAGTGCCCCGGCAGTGCCCTATACAATTTAATAAATTTCTTTAGTCTCAAAATCCAATCTTTTTGTAACAGATGCAAACACATTACTTGCCTTCTTAATTGATTGCTGTCCTTGGATGCTGATGTGCTTTGATTTATGATTCCCAAGTTCCTCTGAATGTAAACATTCCAGGTCTCTCATTATTCATAAACAAATCTATTCTTTTTATTTTCTTACCAAAATTGTTAACTTTACACTTGTCATGTTGTATTCCATCAGCCATATACTTAAAAACTCACCAAACCTGTTTGTATCCCTCTGCATCTTCGTTGTCTGCTTGGTTCACCATTTAACATTATATCATCAGCACACTTAAGTATGTTACACTTAATTTAAGTCATTAATACATATTGTAAGTGGCTCAAGCCTAATATTTGCAGTATATCGATAGTTATGATGAGACAGATTTTTAATCATGAAAGAACCGATGGTTTCAGGGATAAGGGAGGAAAGTTGAGTTGTTTAGATTAGCCATAATACAACATAGAACAGTACAGCACAGAACAGGCCCTTCAGCCCACGATGTTGTGCCGACCACTGATCCTCATGTATGCACCCTCAAATTTCTGCGACCATATGCATGTCCAGGAGTCTCTTAAGTGTCCCCAATGACCCTGCCTCCACAGCTGCTGCTGGCAACGCATTCCATGCTCTCACAACTCTCTGTGTAAAGAACCCGCCTCTGACATCCCCTCTATACTTTCCTCCAACCAGCTTAAAACTATGACCCCTCGTGTTAGTCATTTCTGCCCTGGGAAATAGTCTCTGGCTATCGACTCTATCTATGCCTCTCATTATCTTGTATACCTCAATTAGGTCCCCTCTTCTCCTCCTTTTCTCCAATGAAAAAAGTCCGAGCTTAGTCAACCTTTCCTTATAAGATAAGCCCTCCAGTCCAGGCAACATCCTGGTAAACCTCCTCTGAACCCACTCAAAAGCATCCACATCTTTGTTATAATAGGGCGACCAGAACTGGATGCAGTATTCCAAGTGCGGTCTAACCAAAGTTTTATAGAGCTGCAACAAGATCTCACGACTCTTAAACTCAATACCCCTGTTAATGAAAGCCAAAACACCATATGCTTTCTTAACAACCCTGTCCACTTGGGTGGCCATTTTAAGGAATCTATGTACCTGCACCCCAAGATCCCTCTGTTCCTCCACACTACCAAGAATCCTATCCTTAATCCTGTACTCAGCTTTCAAATTCGACCTTCCAAAATGCATCACCTCGAATTTATCCAGGTCTCATGGAAAGGCAGAGTCCAGGCTAAAGTCCATATACACCACATCCACAGCTTGACCCTCATCAACTTTTCTAGTCACATCCTCAAAGAACTCGATAAGGTTTGTGAGGCATGACCTGCCCCTCACAAAGCTGTGTCGACTGCATTTAATCAAGCCATGCTCTTCCAGATGGTCATAAATCCTATCCCTCAGAATCATTTCTAAGACCTTGCGGACGACAGACGTGAGACTTACTGGTCTGTAATTGCCGGGGATTTCCCTATTTCCTTTCTTGAAGAGAGGAATTACATTTGCCTCTCTCCAGTCCTCAGGTACAACTCCAGTGGAGAGCGAGGATGAAAAGATCTTCGCAAGTGGTGAAGCAATTGCATTTCTCGTTTCCCAAAGCAGCCGAGGACAAATCTGGTCCGGGCCTGGCGACTTGTCAATCTTAATGTTTGACAAAAGTTTCAGCACATCAGCTTCCTCTATCTCTATCCATTCCAGCATGCACACCAGCTCTTCAAAGGTTTCATTCACTACAAAGTTCATTTCTTTCGTAAAGACAGAAGCAAAAAACTCATTTAGGACTTCCCCTACCTCCTCAGACTCCACACACAAATTCCCTATGCTATCCCTGATCTGGCCTACTCTTTCTTTGACCATTCTCTTATTCCTCACATAAGTGTAAAATGCCTTTGTGTTCTCCCTAATCCGTTCAGCCAAGCCTTTCTCGTGCCCCCGCCTGGCTCTCCTCAGACCATTTTTAAGCTCCTTCCTTGCCTGCCTGTAATCCTGTAGAGCTGAGCTTGATCCTAGCTTCCTCCACCTTACGTAAGCTACCTTTTTCCTTTTGACGAGAAGCTCCACCGCTCTCGTCATCCAAGGTTCCTTTATCTTACCACTTCTTGCCTGTCTCAGAGGGACATATTTATTCATCACTTGCAACGACTGTTCCTTAAACAGTCTCCACATGTCTATAGTGCCTTTACCATGGAACAATTGCTCCCAATCCATGCTTCCTAACTCATGTCTAATCGTATCATAGTTTCCTCTTCCCCAATTAAATATCCTCCCATTTTGCCTAATCCTCTCCTTCTCCATAGCTATGTAGAATGTGAGGCAGTTGTGGTCACTATCACCAAAATGCTCTACCACCACAAGATCTGATACCTGCCCCAGCTCATTGCCGAGCACCAAGTCTAGAATGGCCTCTCCCCTTGTTGGCCTGTCAATGTACTGAGTTAGGAAACCCCCCTGAACACACCTTACAAAAACAGCTCCATTCAAATCTTCTGCTCGAAGGAGGTTCCAATCAATATTGGGAAAGTTAAAGTCACCCATTACAACAACCCTATTACATTCACACTTTTCCAAAATCTGCCGAGCTATGCTTTCTTCCATCTCCCTGCTGCTATTGGAGGGCCTGTAGTAAACCCCTAAAGAGGTGACTGCTCCCTTGCTGTTCCTAATTTCCACCCATACTGACTCGGTAGGCAGACCCTCCTCAACAATGGAAGCTTCTGTAGCTGTGTTACTCTCTCTGATTAGTGGTGCTACACCCCCTCCTCTTTTTCCCCCCTCCCTATTCTTTTTTAAATGCTCTAAACCCTGGAACATCCAGCAACCATTCCTGCCCCTGAGAAACCCATGTCTCTGTTATGGCCACAACATCATAGCACCAGGTACTGATCCATGCTCTAAGCTCATCACTTTTATTCCTGATACTCCTTGCGTTAAAGCAAACACACTTTAACTGATCCCTTGGTTCCTTGCCAGGAAAATCCTTCCCACTAGCTGGTCTACCTCTTGCTATTGCCTCATCTGCATCAACTCTCCCCTCCGGTATACAGCTCAGGTTCCCACCCCCCTGCTATATTAGTTTAAACCCTCTCGAACTACTCGAGCAAACCTTCCACCCAGGACATTGGTCCCCTTCCAGTTCAGATGCAACCCGTCCTTCTTGTACAGGTCCCACCTTCCCCAGAAGGCATCCCAATTATCTACATATCTGAAGCCCTCCCTCCTACACCAGCTGCGCAGCCACGTGTTAAGCTGCGCCCTCTCCCTGTTCCTCGCCTCGCTATCTCGTGGCACCGGTAGTAAACTAGAGAACACTACTCTGTTCGTCCTGCTTTGCAGCTTCCATCCTAACTCCCTGAAACCCCTTTTTATATCCTCGATCCTTTTCCTGGCTGTATCATTAGTGCCAATATGTGACACGATTTCTGGCTGTTCGCCCTCCCCTTTTAGAACCTTATACACCTGATTGGAGACGTCCCGGACCCTGGCACCAGGGAGGCAACATACCGTCCGGGAATCCTGATCCTGACCACAAAATCTCCTGTCGATTCCCCTAACTATCGAGTCCCCTACTTTTCTATTCTGTCCCCTTCCCTTCTTTGCCTCAGTGTCAGGCTCAGTGCCAGAGAACTGACTGCTATGGCTTTCCTCTGGTAGGTCATCCCCCCCCAGCAGTATCCAAAACGATGTACTTATTGCTGAGGGGAATGCCCACAGAGGATCTCTGCACTGTCTGTCTGGGCCCTTTCCTCCCCCTAACTGTAACCCATCTATCCTTGTCCTGAGCCTTGGGAGTGACCAACTCCCAGTAACTTCTCTCAATTCCCCCTCAGCCTCCCGAATGATCCGTAGTTCATCCAGCTCCAGCTCCAATTCCCTAACACGGTTTTCAATGAGCTGGAGTTGGGTGCACTTCCCACAGATGTAGCCAGCGGAGACGTGTGCCATGTCTTCCACCTGCCACAAGGAGGAGCAAGCAACTGCCCTAGCATCCATTCCCGATTTATCTGAACACCCCACTCAGTACTAAAGTAGAAAGCTTAGTTCAAGTTGCTATAAAATTAAGAACAAATTTATATTCAATAGAGGAAGTTTAGAGTGAACGTTACCTTATTAACCAGGTTAGTGGAGGAGGGTGGGTGAGAGACTCATGGAAAGGCAGAGAAGACACAATACTCAGAACAACCGACAACTTTTACATGGAACATAGAACATAACAGTGCAATACAGGCCCTTCGGCCCTCGATATTGCACCTTGAAGTGTTCAACCACCGGGCGATGGGATTGGTTGGTACGGGTGTCCTGGAGATGTTCTCTGAAACTTTCTGCAAGTAGGTGTCCTGTCTCCCCAACGTAGAAGAGACTGCATCGGGAGAAATGGGTACAGTAAATGACTGTGTGGAAGTGCAGGTAAAACTTTGATGGATGTGGAAGGCTCTTTTGGGACCTTGGACGGAGGTGAGGGGGAAGGTATGGGCACAGGTTTTGCAATTCCTGCGGTGGCAGTGGAAAGTGCCAGGATGGGATGGTGGTTTGGTGGCGAGAGTGGACCTGACAAGAGAGTCATGGAGGGAATGGTCTTTACGGAAAGCAGATAGGAGTGAGGAGGGAAATATATCTATGGTGGTGGGGTCCATTTGTAGGTGGCAGAAATGGCAGAGGATAATGCAATGTATATAGAGGTTTGTGGGGTGGAAAGTGAGGACCAGTGGGGATGGGGGGGAGTCTGTCCTTGTTGCGGTTACAGGGGTGAGATTTGAGGGCAGAGGTGCAAGAGTGGATGAGATGCATTGGAGGGCATCATCAACCAAGTGGGAGGAGAAATTGCATCCCCTACCGCCACAGGAATTGCAAAACCTGTGCCCACACCTCCTCCCTCACCTCCATCCAAGGCCCCAGAGGAGCCTTCCACATCTGTTTACATGCACTTCCACACATGTGGAAGTCATTTACTGTAGCCGTTGCTCCCGATGCGGTCTCCTCTATATTGGGGAGACAGGACGCCGACAGGCAGAACAGTTCAGAGAACATCTCCGGAACACTCACACCAAACAACTCCACCATCCAGTGGCCGAACACTCCGACTCCCCCACCACCACCCCCCACTCCGCCAAGGACATGCAGGTCCTGGGCCTCCTCCATCTCCAAACCCTAATCACCTGACACCTGGAGGAAGAACACCTCATCTTCTGCCTTGGGACCCTCCAACCATATGCGATCAATGTGGATTTCACCTGTTTCCTCAATTCCCCTCTCCCCCAACTTATCCCAGATCCAACCTGCCAACTTGGCACCATCCTCATGGCCTATCCTGCCTTCCCACCTATCTTCCTTCCCACCTATCAGCTCCACCCTCCTCTCTGACCTATCACCATTATCCCTACCTTCACCTACTTATTGCATTCTCAGCTACCTACCCCCCAGCCCCATTCCCCTCCCATTTATCTCACCACCCTCTTGGCTCACAGCCTCATTCCTGATGAAGAGCTCTTGCCTGAAATGTCTATTCTCCTGCTCCCTGGATGCTGCCTGACCTGCTGTGCTTTTCCAGCACCACACTCTCGACTCTGATCTCCAGCATCTGCAGTCCTCTCTTTCTCCTGATAGCAACTTCAGCCTCCTCAGAACAAATTTTCACTTGCACTGAATTTGGCAAGTTAGTGTTGATGAAGCACTCAATCATGTGATCAGTCTGCACTCCCATCCTACATGCTAACAAATACAGTTTAATAACATAAAGCTTAATGATTCAGACCCAACTTCTAACTGCCACTTTCAATTGATTGACAGTTAACCGCTACTTCCCAAAGCCTCCTCCTCTACCATATCTGCTCCCAGGAGGAGCAATTCCACTCCAGAACATCCCAGGCGACCTCTTGCTTTAAGGACCACAATTTCCCCTCCAATGTGATCCACGCCCTCTAGTGCATCTCCTCCACTTCCCACACCTTCACCTTTGAATCCCACCCCTTCAACCACAACAAGGATAGAAACCTTCCACCCCACTAAGCTCCTGATACAGTGCATTATTTCCTGCCATTTCTGCCATCTACAATCAGGCCCCACCACCAGAAATATATTTCCCTTCCCACCCCTGGCAGCATTCCACAAAGACCACTACCTCCGTGACTCCCTTATTAGGTCCACACCCGTCCGCCACTCCCGGCACCTTCCCTTAATGCTGCCAGAGGTGTAAAACCTGCGCCCACACCTCCCCCCCCCCCCTCACCTCTGGCCAAGGCACCAAAGAATCCTTCCACATCCAGCAGAGATTTTCCTGCACATCCAAACACCATCTACTGTCTCCGTTGCTCTCGATGTGGTCTCCTCTACATTGGGGACACAAGGCACTAACCCATGGAACATTTCAGGAAAGATGTCTGGGACACATGTTCTAATCAACCCCACCGTCCCATGGCTGACCACTTCAACTCCCCCTCGCACTTCGCCAAGGACATGCAAGTCCTGAGCCTACTCCACCACCAAATCCAAGCCACCTGATACTGGGAGGAAGAACACCTCATCTTCCGCTATGGGACCCTCCAACCACATGGCATCAATGTTGATTTCACCAGTTTCCTCATCTCCCCTCCCTCCACCTCATCCCAGATTCAAACCTGCAACTCAGCACAGCCCTCTTGAACTGTACTACCTGTCCATCTTCCTTCCCACATATCCGCTTTACCCTCCCCTCCAAATTATCACCATCACCCCCCATGTGTATCTACCTACCTCCTTCACAGCTACCTCCCCCCCTCCCACCTCCACCCTCCTATTTATCTCTCAGCCCCCTTGCCCACCTTCCCTCACCACCCCCCACATTCCTGATGAAGGGCTTTTCCCCAAAAAGTCGATTCCCCTGTTCTTTGGATGATGCCTGATCTCCTGTGCTTTTCCAGCACCACATTTTTGACTAGTTAACTGCCACTGCCAGGAAGTTTCTGTTAACTGGGTACCTTCAATAATGTGCAACCTGCTTTATTTTTTAAATTAAATCAATTGGCTGTTAATGTAAATTCCAACCTGAGAATACATATCAATAAATTTCTACCTGCACCAAATTGCTGACTTCAGCAGTTTGTTAACAAAACCCTCTGCTGAGTGATCTCTCTGTGTTGTCCACTCTGTATCTCTCCATCCACCGTCTCTGCACCATGAACTGGCATCTGGTGGAGGACATAGCAACTGGCATTGCTGCTGCTTTCTTCCCCCATTGGTGCGCGTCTGTGTTGGTGTTGCTGCCTCCTCTTTCTCTTTGCCTGACGCATCAGGTAGAGCTGACTAAGCTGTTCTCACGCCAAAGTTAGATCATCTTCAGTGGTACAGTAACAGAATTAGTAGAATTTCCCTCTGCACACTGAACTTGAGCAAGTCAAACTCAAGTCAGGACTTCTGCTCATCGCTATCCAATGCCTCCACTGGAAATGCATATGGGTTGCATTCAGTGACAACAGATCTTCTTCTTATACAGTCCCTCAGGGCCAACAATGGCTCACATCCATTCTGACTCGATGCATTCTGAAGATATTGCAGTGCTTTGAGGTGTTTGCTTTGGTTGTTCAATTCTCCAAAGAATATGGATCTGTGGAGTCAGTGTTGCCAGCTAAACTTTAACTTGAGTTTCATATTTGAGATTCTGGTCTTCAAATACTGTTTTACTTTGTGGCCTGTAGGCTGAGCTGGCACATTGGATTTTGCCATCTACATCTCCTCCCAAGATATGAAAGATTATTCACAATTTCCAGGATTTTGCCTGGTGATGATGCTTCTGTAGTCAAGGAAAAGACTCATTTACTATCAAGGCACACATTTGGAAAATGGCAACTTAAATAAAATGGGACAGGAACTGAGATTGTAGTTCAAGTAGATGAGAGAATGAAGAGTAGTGAAGTCAGATCTAAGATTTCAGGGTCGCAAGAAGGCACCGGCAGCCAAGAAGGTGGTTTGAAGTGTGTCTACTTCAACACCAGTAGCATCCAGAACAAGGTGAGTGAACTTGCATCATGGGTTGGTACCTGGATTTTGAAGTTGGTGCTATTTCAGAGACATGGTTACAGCAGGGACAGGAATGGTTATTGCAGGTTCCAGGATTAAGATGTTTCCATAAGAACAGAGAAAATGGTAAAAGAGGGGGTGGCGTGGCACTGTTAGTCATGCACAGTCAAGATTGCAAAAAGGACATTTGAGGATTCCTCTACTGAGGTAGTATGGGCTGAGGTTAGAAACAGGAAAGGAGAGGTTACCCTGTTGGGAGTTTGCTATAGGCCTCCAAATAGTTCCAGAGATGTAGAGGAAAGGATAGCAAAGATGATCCTCGGTAGGAGCGAGAGTGACAAGGTAGTTATTATGGGGGTTTTAACTTTCCAAATATTGACTGGAAATACTATAGTTCAGATACTTTAGATAGATCAGTTTTTGTCCAATGTGTGCAGGAAGGTTTCCTGACACTGGATGTAGACGGACCAACAAGGAGCGAGGTCACACTAGATTTGGTACTGGAGAACGAATCCAGCCAAATGTTTGGTTTGGAGGTCGGTGAGCACTTCGGTGATAATGACCACAATTCGGTTATGTTTAGGGTTTTCCAGAAGGTTAGATAGGTTGGACAGTGAGAGCCTTTTCCTTTGGTGGTGATGGTTAGCTTGAGGGGTCATAGCTTTAAATTGCGGGGTGATAGATATCGGACAGATGTCAGAGGTGGTTTCTTTACTCAGAGAGTAGTAGAGGCGTGGAACACACTGCATGCAACAGCAGTAGACTCACCAGCTTAAAGGGTATTTAAATGGTCATTAGATAGGCATATGGACGAGAATGGAATAGTGTAGGTTAGATGGGCTTCAGTTTGGTTTCGCAGGTTGACGCAACATCAAGAGCCAACAGGCCAGTACTGCACTATAATGTTCTATGTTCTATGTAAAGGGAATCTCAGGCCCACAAAACCACATGCCAACAAAGAATCTTTAGGTAAGGAGGGTATGAAAGGGTGAATAATTGTCAGGGAATGGAATCTTGTAATACATGATATGTATAGCAGGGTTAAGCAGGTTTGTCTTGAAATTGTTTGGGTTAAATAATAGTCTTAGCAGTGGGCTACATATCATGAGATTAAATAAATAGAAAGCAAAAAGAAACTATTACATTTCTCAATGGACCAGTGATGAAACATCTAGATAAAAACATAAGGCTACTGAGAGACTGTGCGCATTGGGATTGATTTTGGATTAAAAAGACAGGCATATGCATAATGGACTGAATGCTGTAAATGCCAATGATTTAATGCTAATTTGATCAAGATTAAACTCTTTCTGATATGTAACATACTTATAATAGTTCCACTAATTTTACTCTGTATAAAGATTGGATGGATAAGTGTTGTATCTGCAAAATATAAACTGGCACATTAGTGTGTCATTATCATATGAAAGCTTAAAATAATTTATCCAATTAATTCATTTACTTTAATTTGACTAAGTTCTTTAAAACAGCAGATACTAAATTATTACAAGTAAGCTCATGATGATACACGTCCGTCATTGTTTACCTGATATCTGGTATAATTTCAGTAGAAGTGCCACAGAAACACAAAAAGAACATTATTATGGGCGCCTTTTAAAAATATCTTTTGAATTTACTAATTCTGCCTCAGGTGGCTAACTGCAGCTGCCAGTACAGATCTTCTTTGCTGTGTTCTCTCAAAGTCAGAGACCAGCATTTCACACAGTATTCCACTTGTGACCAAGTCAGTACTCTGTGTAAACTCACAACCTAATGAGCCAAATTCCTATATGGCACTGTCTCAGGAGCATTGTATAATCTAAACAAAGTGTCTAGTTCTCCATGTCCACAAGTTTTATTGGTTTGGAACTTATTCAGAGTCAGTCCACTACTCTAGAGTAGCATGGCAAGATACAATGGAAATGCTGTTTAGAAGTGCCAAAAGGTTCTGCCCAAATAATGGTGACAGAGTGGGATCCATACTGACAAAAACTATCTCCTCAGGAGTTACCACATGCAATCTCCCTCTCATGAGCTTTCCCCCGCCATATTTTGTACTGCTTCAAGTGGTTAACCATTCGTTTGTGCAAGTTTTTTCCCACAACCTCCAGACAACTTAACTATGGCACATGACCACCTTGCCCTGTTATCAGCTGGTTAAGGTATCACACAGTATCCTGCATCTTCCTCTAATGTAGGTAAGACATATAAAGCTATTTCCTTATGTATTTGTGAAGTGCTATATTGTTCTGAGTGCCTGAAGAAAGTAAACATTCAAATTTCAGTTGGAACTTCCCAAAAGATTTTTTTAAAAATTGGAAGTCAGCAAATTGCAATCTGCTTGTTCTTCACTCAAGATTTATGAAAGTAGCTCTCAGCAGCAAAACAATCTAACAAGCTTATAAAGAAAGTTTTATTAGTGATGAAAAATGGGATAGGTTACAATTATGTGGCTATAACTGTAATGTAACATGAATTGTATTTCAAATCATCATTATCTGAGCTCTGAAACAAAAGCAGAAAGTACAGGAAAAACTCAGCAGGTCGAGTAATGTCTGTGGGGAGAAAAAGGAAGTTAACTCACTATAGTCTCTCCATGTGTTTATGGGGTCACACTGACTTAATTTTTTTCATGGTTGCTCCACCTTTTCTACTGGTCAACTCTATCTTTTTGGCTGTTTACTGCTATCTAATAGAATCATAGAATCCCTACAATGTGGAAGCAGGCCATTTGGCACATCAAGTTCCCTCTGACCTCCAAACAGACGCACCTCCTACCTTATCCCTGCATTTCCCATGGCTAACCCACCTAGTCTGCACATCTTTGGATATCATGAGCAATTAATCGTGACCAATCCACCTAATCCATATATCTTTAGACTGTGAGAGGAAACTGGAGCACCCAGAGGAAACCCGAGCAGACATGGGGAGAAAGTACAAACACCACACAGTTGCCCAAAGATAGAATCAAACCTGGTGCTGTGAGGCAGCAGTGCCACAGTGCTGCCCAATCTGACTAAGATCTATCTTAATCTCAAATCTACTGTACATATTTTATAATTTGGAGATGCCGGTGTTGGACTGGGGTGTACAAAGTTAAAAATCACACAACACCAGGTTATAGTCCAACAGGTTTGATTGGAAGCACACCAGCTTTTGGAGTGACGCTCCTTCATCAGGTGATGAAGTAGCATCGCTCCGAAAGCTAGTGTGCTTCCAATTAAACCTGTTGGACTATAACCTGGTGTTGTGTGATTTTTAACTTTGTACATATTTTAAGAATGCAATTGTATGAGCATTAACAAACAGCAACTATTGGTGAGAAAGGCCTTCTCGTCAGATCCTTCCTCCACACCCAAAGTCCTGATCACTCATCACTCAGTCCTTCAGATGGCCACAGTAGGGAAGAAACTATTGTCCACCTCCTTCTGCAATGTGCCTCTCTAAGCTGATCTTGAAGGGGATAAAACCGTTTCTATTGAACTACATCCCAAATTGCTCCATGATGAGCCCATAAGACACAGTGCATGATGGCACAGTGGTTAGCACTGCTGCCTCACAGCGCCAGAGACCCAGGTTCAATTCCTGCCTCAGGCAATTGACTGTGTGGAGTTTGCACATTCTCCCTGTGTCTGCGTGGGTTTCCTCCAGGTGCTCCGGTTTCCTCCCACAGTCCAAAAATGTGCAGGTTAGGTGAATTGGCCATGGTAAATTGCCTGTAGTGTTAGATGAAGGGGTAAATGTAGGGGAATAGGTCTGGGTGGGTTGCGCTTCGGCGGGTCGGTGTGGACTTGTTGGGCCGAAGGGCCTGTTTCCACACTGTAAATAATCTAATCTAATCTAAATGACACAGGAGCAGAATTGGACCATCCAGCTGATCGTATCTGCTCTACCATTCAATGAAATCATAGCTGATCTGATAATCCTCAACTCCACTCTCCTGCCTTTCCCATAACCCTAGATTCCCTTTAAAAAAACCTGTCTCAGTCTTAAATATACTTAATGACCTAGCTTTAACAGTCCTCTTTGTTAACTGCCCTCAGATAGAATAAATTCCTCTTCATCTCTGTCTTAAATATGTGATCCCTTATTCTGAAATTGTGCCCTGTAGACTCTCCCACAAAGGGAACAACCTTTCTGCACCTACTCTGTCAATAGAATTTGGTCAGGTCATCTCCTATTTTTCCATATTCCAAAGAGTACAGCCCAGATCTGCTCCACCTCTCCTCAGAAGACAGTGCTTGGTATCAGTTTAGTAAACCTTCTCTGAACTGCCTCCCATGCTTTAGATAAGAGGCCCAAAACTGTTCATAGTATTCTAGCTGTGGTCTGACTAGTGTCTTCTTTACTTTTAGCAAAACCATTGTACTTTTATATTCCATTTCCTTTGTAAGAAAGGCCAACATTTCACTTGCCTTCCCTATTATCTGCTGAACTGGATATTATCTTTTTGTTATTCATGTGACAAGGTGTCTCAGTGGTTAGCACTGCTGTCTCACAGTGCCAAGGGTCCAGGTTTGATTCCAGCCTCAGGTTACTGGCTGTATGGGTTCTGGGTGCTCCGGTTTCCTCCCACAGTCCAAAGGTGTGCAGGTCAGGTGAATTGGCCATGCTACATTGCCCGTAGTGTTAGGTGCATCATTCAGAGGGAAATAGGTCTGGGTAGGTTACTCTTTGGAGGGTCGGTGTGGACTTGGGCCGAAGGGCTTGTTTGCACACATTAGGGGAATCTAAATGCTGTGTCTTTTTGTTGTCTTCCTCCATTTTAAATAATATTCAGCTCTTTTATTTTTCCTCTCCAAGTACATAACCTCACATTTCCCCACATTATAGTCCCTCTGCCATGTTTTTGTCAAAACACTGTCATGTATTCCTTTTCAGACTCTTCGTGTCATCTACGCCATTTGCATTCCCACCTACTTCTGTGTCATCTGCAAACTTGGCTATGGAATGTACTATTCACTTCCTCATCCAAATCATCAACATATACTGTAAATGAAGGAACCTATGCACTTCCCAATTTGTCAAACCAAGACAAATACTGCCTGCCTCTGAACAACCATCAGATCAGTGAAATACACTTTTTTCTGTTGAAACTTCCTGTTTTCTAGTGACAAAAAGTTGCTCATGACTATGTTACAGGCATATTCCTGAATTACTTCCTGAGGGAGCAGTATAAAGTTTGCAGCAGTCATTGCAAAAGCTCAATGAGAAAGGACACTGCCTAAGTTGACCTGCCATTGTATACGGACGGGTTGGAAACTAAAACATTTTGGTAGTAGCTTTGTTATGGAACGTATATTACGTACTGTAGTGAACTACACTTTCAATGACATCCAATTTGAACAATGTATTTTTTTCACTTTTAGGGAATAAATTATAATCTTTGGAAAAATAATGCTGTGATGGTTCTACAGTTTCTGAACCTAATGAAATGATTCCAGCTGATGGCAATACTGGACATTTCAGATCCCAGCGATCATAAAGTTAATTTTTTGCAGTTGGTTACTGTGGTAACAACTCACTGAACGTACTCACACAAGGATGCCAATTTTCTTCAGCAAATGAACTCACATTTATTACACAAAAGACAATCAAAGCTATTTATACCTTAGAGATGTTAGAATGATGTTCATATAAATAGCAAACAAAGTTATAAAGTGTTTTTCCAACAATATCTGGCTAATTACATAAGGCAGGATCACATCTGTTGCACTTTGTAAAGCTACAGCTGAGACCAAGGCTTGGAATGGAGAACAAGTATCACTGAGTGTGTAATCTAGAGCTCCAGAGTAATTTTCGGGCAAATGGGCTGAAATTCCTCCATGGCAGCTAGTGAAATTTCAATTCAATTCATAAAATTCTGAAATATAAAGCTAGTTGCAGTACTGGTGAAAATAACAACTATCTTTAATTGTTATAAAAACATGTCTGGTTCACGAATGTCCTTCAAGGAAGGAAATCTGCCATCTTTACCTGATCTGGCCTATATATGACTCCAATCACACAGCAATGAGGTTGACTTTTAACTGGCCTCTGAAATGGCTCAGCAAGCTCCTCAGTTCAAGGCATGGGGAACAAGTGCTGGTCTTGTCAGTGTTGCACATGCCAATAAAAGAAGAAAACAAAAACTCACCCGCTGACTCCACAAAGCTTGTTCAGTACCCACAAAGTACAAGGAGGAAGTGAGGACTGCAGATGCTGGAGAGTCCAAGGCAAACAAGTGTGGTGCTGGAAAAACACAGCATGTCAGGCAGCATCTGAAAAGCTGGAGAATCGACGTTTTGGGCATAAGTCCTTCATTCGGAATGTGGGACACCCCCCTCTTGACCTGTCCTACCTGTCCATCTTCCTTCCCACCTATCTGGTCCACCCTCCCCACTGACCTGTCACAATCACCTCTCCACCTGCATCCACCTATCACCTTCTCAGCTACCTTCCCTCCACACTCACCCCTACCCTCCTAGTTATTTCTCAGCCCCCTTCCCACACCAACTTTCCCAATGATGGGCTTATGCCAGAAACATTGACTCTCCTGCTCCTCGGATGCTGCCTGACCTGCTGTGCTTTTCTAGTGCCACTTTTCCATCCACAAAGTACAAGTCAGGAGAGTGATGACATACCATTCACTCACCTGTATGGATGCAACTCCAATAATCCTGATGAAAGTTAACTCCATTGGGGACAAAACAGTCCAATTAATTGATACCCCATCTACCACTTTACACATTCACTTCCTCAAACACACACACAATCACCATAGAGGATGCCTTCTACAAGATGCACTGCAATAACTCACCAGGGCTTTTCAACAGAACCTTCCAAACTTTCAACCTGTACCCCTAGAAGAACAAGGATGGCAAATAGATAGGAGTTCTTCTCCAAGCCATGCACCATTGCTCACTTAGATCTGTATCATTGTTCCTTCACAGTTGCTAGATCAAAAACCATTCACCATTCTCAAAGACAGTTATGGTTAAGGATTAAATGTTGCCCTGACCAGCAACATTGACATCACATGAAACAATAATGCGAAATCTTGACCCTCTTGTTGATCAAATATCTGTGTGAATCAACCTTGAATGTATTCAGTGACCCAGTCTCTGCTGATCTTTCAGAAGAAAATTCAATGCATTCACAACCCTTGGCAAAAAAAGCATTTCTTATCACTTTAGTCTTAGATGGGGACCCCTAATTTTTAAACCATGGCCCCTCATTCTAGTCTCCCCAATGAGAGGAACCATTCTGTCAGGAACCACAAACTCACGTCCCCTTAGAATCTTATATTTTCAATACGATTGACACTAAACACCAATGGGTATAGGCACAATCTGTGCAATGTTTCCTCGTATTCTAACCCTTTCATCCCAGGAATAAGATGACTGAAACTTATCTGAACTGTATCCAACACAAATATATCCTTAATCTCAAGTGAAGAGGTCAAAATTCTAAACAATATACCAGGTCTCCATTTTTTAAGCAATGGAATTTTCTACTCCTCCTGTTAAAATGGACAATTTCACACATTCCAATGGTATATGCCAAACTGCCAAATGTTTGTCAACTTACTTAAGGTATTTAAATCTTTTTTGTCAGTTCTTTTTGTCCTCTTAACAACTTACTTTCCTTCCCTCATCAGCAACTTTAGCAGCCATCTAAATCATTGGTATAGACTGTAAATATTTGAGATGCCACCACTGATCCCTACAACACTCCATTAATAACAGCTTACCAATCAAGAATTGACCTATTCAACCCAACTTGCTATTTTCCGTCAGTTAATCTAATCTATAATCTGTTCTAGTATGTTGCCCAGTAAGCAATGGGCTCTTATTTTCTGTCATAATCTTTGATGCAGATGCAATACCTTATTGAAAACATTTTGGAAGTCCAAGTATACAACATCTACATGTTTCCCTGTATCCACCCTGCTTGTGACTTCTCAAAGAAGTCTAATAAATTGGTCAAGCATGATTTCACTTTGGAAACCCACGTGATTCTGACTGATTGCATTACGATTTTCTGAATATCCTGCTGTTACCTCCTTGATAATGGGTTCCAGCATTTTCCCAATGATAAGTGTTAGACTAACTGAGGTACAGTTTCCTGGTTTCTGTCTCCCTCCTTTCCTGAATTTTCAAAGTCATTTCTATTTTTCATCATGTTCAGGTCAAGCATCAGTAACTTCTTTCCAACCTCTGAGAGCTGAATCTTATGGTTTTGGGCCAAGTCCATGCTGCATCAGGTTGTTTGACAGACTTGTTGCTGTGAGGTCCGGAGGCATCTCTCACATATTCCAATACCTCACATTCACTCTATATCTGGTGCTGTATCCCCTCTTACCAAGGCTCATGCTCTATTGTTCTCACTAATTCCTGCAAAATCTTCCACACTTTCTCTCATAAACCCAATTCCTGATAATACCAACCCTGCATGCACACGTACTGCCACCCGGACTCTATCCTGAGTATCTTATTAAACAGCATCCATTAATTACCTACTGATACTTTTTATCTCTCCCAAACAGCATCTACCCATGTTCCTGAATGAACTGTGAAGCAAAAGAAAAGTCAAAACAACAGCACTTTAAAAAGAGAGAGGTACAGACAAAGGAAGCACATTGGGTGAAGTCAGTGCAGGAGAGAGAGAAAGAAAGAAACCCACACTGCTAACTGACATAGCAGTGAACCTGCAGAGTTACTCCCTTTGCTATTTGATTTCATGTATCGCTGGACATTGGAGTGCGTCTCCACTCCACCAAAGTAAATATACCTCAAACTCACTTTGTTTTGGCAAGTGTAGCTACCTCCCACCCAGCCTCATATTCTACCATTCTCACTAATGCCTGCAACATCTTCCTCACTCTCTCTCACTCATCCCAATTGCTGACATGACCAACTCACACACCTGGTCTAGTTCCCAAGCAACAATAATAATGGCAGTAATAGCTGGATCACCTACTTCCATTGGCCTTAATACCTGCTTCTCTCTCGCTGTCTCTTTCATTCCAGGAGGAAAAAAAGGTTTATAATGAGGTAGAATCTCAATCTGGATAATGTACTATCCAACATTCAACTCCTCCTCCTTTTTGTGGAGAGTATCCTAAGTCTAACCATCGCAAGTGGATGACCAAGCATGGCCAAGCCCCTGTACTGATATTGGAGGCTGCCCTTCGTTGTCTCTTCCTCAATAAACAATTTCAAGACAACTCCGACCAGAACGTCATGAATGAATTTGCCCAGGTGTCCCACAATATCAAAGCAGTCAAATCAAAACAAACACAAGTCAGACAACACAAAACAGTCCCACTTTATTAAGAACAAAGGTATAATAATCTTTCAATACTAAACATATTATTCCTATTCCTATTTAGCCCCTTAAGGTTACAATACTTCCTGAGTCTCTTGCAAATTTACGCAGTTGCTCCCTCTCTGTGCAACTGTCTCTGGGTCTGTGAAGCTGCTTTCTTCCTCTCTCCTCTTAATGGTCAGCTAGTCTCTGCCTCTTGCTGTGTTGGTCTGCTCGGAAGGCCTGACATGATTCCGAGACCATTTCCAAGAGAGAGGTCTGCCGGTGAATCCTTTCTTTATACCTATCAGATGGTTTTCTCAAACTTTCTTTGGTTTTGGCCGATCAGGAAGATATACTTAATAGTTTGAAGTCAGAGTCAATCATTGAGATGGCATCCTACTGTTAGTTTCCTTGTGTAGCAGGACCTGGTGCCTTTCAGTCTGAGCTCTCCCTTGTTTAGTGGATGAGTTGTTGGGAAATGTCTGTCCAGAATAACTGTTACCTTTTACAATATGTTAATGTCATTAGCACCTGGCTACTGTGTTTGCAGTGTGTCTGGTGGGTGGATTTTGTGATTTCAGAATTTTACTTGGCCAAATTTACCCAGCATCCCTTGCTATTTGGCCAAGGTAGCAATCTACCTGTGTTTTAGCACCCAGGAGACTGCTATATCTTGACTTACTGTGTCAGGACCCCCTGAGCAAAGGCACAGCCCTTGATTTGACTGAAGCCTCCTGTGTTAATGTCACTGGACTAGCAACCCAAAACCTCTGGCTAATGTTCTGAGGACATGGGTTTGAATCCTGACATGGCAGATGGTGATAATTGAATTCAAATAAAAACAAAAATCAGGATAAATCTCGTCTAACATCAATCGTTGTAAAAACTCATCTGTTTCACTAATAACCCTCAGGGAAGGGAACCTGTTACCCTTACTTGGTTTGGCCTACATGTGACTCCAGACCCACAATAATATGGTTGATTCTTAGCTGCCCTCTGGACAATTAGGGATGGGCAATTAATGTTGACTTAGCCAGTGGCACCCACAGCCCATAAAGATATGTTTAAAAAGCCTCCTGGTTTAGTGCCTATGCTGGATGGCTTGGCAAGTTGGGAGTAATGTGAGTCTGCTAGCCCTGGAAAGCCACAAAAAGGCAAAGCAATGTTAGGCAGAAATGCTGTGAGCATCCAGCTAGATAATGTCAAAAAGAATGAGCTATATGACAGTGAGCAAAGAGTCCATGCAAGAGATGCAGCCTGGTCTGGACTAAGGGCTGAGAACGATTCCTGAGAACACAGTGCGTTTGCCGCAACACTATAAAGATAGCTGTTGGTTCAGCCCGTGATGCAGCACTGGAATGCAGAAGCGATATGTAAGTCGATCAGAGATGTGTCATGTGTCAGAAAGCTGGTGCCCACAAAGCATACCCTGAGCTGTTGGTGCCCAATGTCCAAGATGGTGGTCAGTCAGAGCACATAGCAAGCTGACTCAGCCAGATGCTTACTCTGATTTCCTTGTGAGGTTTACCTGATGTCTAGTTTGGTTGGAAAGAATGGTCAGATGGGAGATTAAATTTAAAAAGGCGTGCAGTGCCTGTAACAAAGTGTTCAACGAGTACACTTAATAGTAAGGTCCTAGGAAATGTTGCTGAACAAAGAGAGCTTGGCGTGCAGGTTCATAGCTCCTTGAAAGTGGAGACGCAGGTAGATAGGATAGTGAAGAAGGTGTTTGGTATGCTTTCCTTTATTGGTCAGAGTTTTGAGTACAAGAGTTGGGAGGTCATGTTGTGGTTGTACAGGACACTGGTTAGGCCACTGTTGGAATATTGCATGCAATTCTGGTCTCCTTCCTATTGGAAGGATGTTGTGAATCTTGAAAGAGTTCAGAAAAGATTTACAAAGTTGTTACCATGTTTGGAGGACTTGAGCTATAGGGAGAGGCTGAATAGGCGGGTGCTGTTTTCCCTGGAGTGTTGGAGGCTAAGGGGTGAACTTATAGAGGTTTACAAAATTATGAGGGGCATGGACAGGGTAAATTGGCAAAGTCTTTTCCCTGAGGTCGGGGATCCAGAACTAGAGGGCATGGGTTTGGGGTGAGAGGGGAAAGATATAAAAGAGACCTAAGGAACAGCTTTTTCACGCAAAGGGTGGTACTTGTATGGAATAAGCTGCCAGAGGAAGTGGTGGAAGCTGGTACAATTGCAACATTGAAAAGGCATCTGGATGGGTATATGAATAGGAAGGGTTTAGAGGGACATGGGCCGGGTGCTGGCAGGTGGGACTAGATTGGGTTAGGATATCTGGTCAGCATGGAGAGTTGGACCGAAGGTTCTGTTTCCATGCTGTACATCTCTATGAATCTATGAGTAATGACAATCATCTCTTGGCATTTTGCCACTGCCTCACAACAATCTCTCAATGCCACTTGTAAAAAGTATAAATGATGGAGCAAGATGATCTCGATATTATGATGTGCCTGATTGTATCTGTCACCCAGTTGTGCCACACAATCCACCATTGGTCATGTCATTCAGACATCTGTAAGCTTCCTCCCAAGTTCACTTACTTTATCTTATGCAGGAAGTAAAGCATAAGAGACAAGACTAGCCTCTTTCTTCAAGGTTTCATCAAAAAACTGTGATTCTACTGGAATATCAAGAAATCCAGATTTAGGACTAACTTGGCTTCACAATTAAGTGAGATTCCAGAGAGGTGGGAGTCTCTCAATAACTGCTGAATTTCTGAATAACTTCAAGTTGGACCATGCATCATTTTCAGGGTGTAGTCAAGCATGGGTGCCATTTCCCCACACATATTAACCATCGTTTGAATTTAGTGGGTAGTTATATAGCCAAGTCTCCTTCCTGCCAATAAATTTCCCTGTTTATCCCTGCTGGAGGTCACCACTGATACATTGCTTCGTTAGATTTTCACCTTTCTAAGGCATTGACTCAATGTAAAAAATGATCAAGATGTAAAATAACAACTGTTTCACTATCTCTTGTTTTCCACACATTGTTCCTTATTGTTTGTAGTGTACCTTAATGGTCTAGATAGGAATGTGGGCAGTTTTAGCAGCTAGTTCACAGATGACATCAAAATTGACATTGTAACTAAAAGGTGGAAAGCCTTAGATGACAGGATGATACAGACGGACTGATCAGATGGGCTGAGCTTTGGCAATTGGAATGTATTCCTGAAAAGTGTGCAATGGAGCACTTTGTGATGACTAACAAGGCAAGGGAGTATAAATCAAAATGGGTGCATGAAGAAAATCCATTTGAAGGAATATTACAAGAATCAATCCTTGGCCACAGTCTGCAACTTCAGAAACTGAGAAAGAAGCAGAAATAAAATTGGATTTTTATTTTTCAAAATCTGAATTCATGTTGTTTACCAAATATTGAAGAAAATCTGTGAAGAATCTTTAAAAAAATGAAATCACTCAGCCTAGTAGGCGGTGTTGAACTAACATCTGTTGCACATACTTCTAATGTGATGATTTTTTTTCTGAAGTGTGCTCTGGGGAGAAAGCCCAGACAGCACAACAGACTTGTCATATCCAGTTTACAGCACAAAACTGCTACAGTTCTTTACCAAAAATCACATGACATTGCTTTTAGATTTAAACAATATCAAATAATATCCATACCAAAGATACAAAAACGTATAGTTGTCAGACAAGTTGTTTTAAACAGAAAAATTGTGTCTGGTATTTATATGTCTCCGTGGGGTTAGATCATTTAGATTTTAATTTAATGGTTTCTCATTTGAATAATCTATTTAGATGCAGGAACTGTGACTAATTTCCTACTGCACTCATTTCTTGGGAATGCTTCAATTAACACTTTGAAAATAATGTGTTTTAATAATTTGTAACAGTCTTAATTCGTTTTTAATAGTGATTCACTGTCCATCAGACATAGAAGTAAATCAGGATCATCAGTTCTAATTGATGGCAAACTATTCCTTTACTGGTATTAACAAAATTTCTTGTTTCACCTTTAATATATTCTCACCAGGAAAGCTAGAATTTTGAAGTGAATGACACATATCCACAATGAGTGACTGACTCTGCATAATTGAGAATGCTGTACACTGATTACAAGATAAACCACACTGAAGCAATTCCTTCTTTCTATTTGATTTTATGTTTGTATGGGTGTAATACACCAACCTCCTAATAATTACATCCACTATTGTTTCTTAGAACTCTTACACATTTCTGGGGCATTTAGGAGGCAATGTTGGCTTAGTGACAGGAGACAGACAATGATAGTCAAAGGTTGTTTTTAATGAGCTGATGTCTGTAGAGTCCCAGTGCTGGATCCTTTGCTGTTTGTAATGTACATAAATGGTCTAGATAGGAATGTAGGCAGTTTTATCAGTTAGTTTGCAGATGACTCAAAAAGTTGCATTGTAAGTAAAAAGTGTCAGACCTTAGATATCAGGATGATAGAGACGGACTGATCAGATAGGCTGAACAATGCCAAATGGAATTTAATCCTGAAATGTGTGAGTTGAAACACTTTGCGATGACTAACAAGGCAAGGGAATACAAGTTGAAGAGCAAGGAAATACAAAGGATCAGAAGGAAATCGGTGTGCACATCCGCAGATACAGGAAAGGTAGTTAAGATGGCTACGAAGGCATGTGGGATACTTACCTTTATTAGTTGAGGCATTGATTACAAGGAAGTAATGCTGGAGCTGTATATAAAGTTAGTTTAGGCCACAGTTAGAGTATTGTGTACAGTTCTGACCTTCACTCTCTGGAATGTGATCACCCTAGTGGACAATCTAAACAAGCATGCCACCACCATCACGGACTTCATTAGCAAATGCATAGAGGACTGCATACCAAGGAAGTCAATCCGTTTGCTCCCCCCAACTGGAAACCTTTGGATGAACTGATAAATCCACAGCCTACTGAAGACCAGACATGCAGCATTCAAGTCGTAATACCCAGACTTTTATAGGAAATCCAGATATGACCTCCACAAGGCCATTCGAGATGCCAAGAGGCATACTGGGCCAAATTAAAGGCCCAAACTAATGATATGGATATCTGCCACCTGTGGCAAAGCCTACATGACATAACGAGATACAAAATGTAGCAGAGCAAAATTACGGACAAAAATGCATCCCTCCCTGATGCGCTTAATGTTTTCTATGCTCGATTCAAGCAGAATGTCAGTGGTGTGGTGTTACCTGCCCTGACAGCCCCGCAGTCACTGCAGCAGATGTCAAATTGGCCTTTTTGAGAGTAAACCCGAGGAAAGTGACTGGCCCCGGCAGAATCCCTGTCCATGCATTGAGATCCTGTGAGGACCAGCTGGTGGAAGTACTCACTAACATCTTTAACATCTCCTTGCTGCAATCTGAAGTTCCCACTTGCTTCAGGAAGACCACCATCATCCAAGTACCAAAGAAAACACACATGCAACATGCCTCGATGACTATCACTCAGTGGCTCTGACCTCCATAATCATGAAGTGCTTTGAGAGATTAGCCATGGCCAGATCAACTCTAGTCTCCCAGCCTGCTTTGATCTCCTGCAATTTGCCTACTGACATAATAAGTCCACAGCAGACGTCATTTCCCTAGTCCTACACTCACCCCTGTAACATCTGGCTAACAAAGATACCTACGACAGGCTTCTACTTATTGACAACTCTTCCTTTAACACTGTAAATGCAACCAAACTCCAAGACATAGGTCTCTGCTCTGGATTCTCAACTTCCTGATGGACAGTCGCAATCATCAAGAAAAGGCAACAACACCTCCTCCATAATAACCCTCAACACTGGCATCCCACAGGGCTGTGTACTCAGCCCCTTACTGTACTCCCTGTACGCTCATGACTGTGTAGTCATAGTTCGCACAAATGCCATCTACAGGTTCATTGTCGACACCACCATTGTAGGCCAGATATCGAAGAATGATGACTCAGAATAATTACAAGATAGAACACCAACTGGGAGGCCAAGTAGCAAATGCAGAGAAACATTGAACTGCCTTCCTCTGACAGATATACCACTGGTGGTATTAGCACTGGAAGAGGCCATTATGGTTTTACATTTTCGGAATATGCTTCCAGTCACAGCTGACAATATCAAACTTCGGACACAAAAGATCTGGTCCTGGCAAAACTGAAGCAGCTGGTGGTGATGGGGCAAACCAAAGGGCTATCATAACCAGAATTTAAACCTTTTTGTCCAGAAAGACTAGATCACAGTCCAGGACAGTATTTTATTAGGGGGAAGCAAGAGTGATTGTCCCAAGCAAAGGTCACCTCGTGGCTAAACTCCACCAGGATCAGCTATGGGTTTCCAAAATGAAGATGTCAGTAAGCAGTTATGTCTGGAGGCCAGGATTGGATGCAAACATAGTTGCATTGGTGTGGCAGTGCCTAGAGTGCCAACAAGAACAGAAATTACTGCCAACAGCTCCCCCACATTCATGCGATCGGCTGGGTGAAGCCTGGACTTGGTTACACATTGACTATGCAAGTCCTTTCATGGGCTCAATGTTCTTAGTCATAGTGGACACATGGTTGGATATGCATAGAGCTCATTTGTCAAACACAGGGCCAACAATAGAAAATATTTTGCAATACATGGACTACCAGAAGTGTTGGTCTCAGATAATAGGCCATATGTTACCAGCAGATAACCACTAGTATTTTCTGAAGTTGAATGGCATTCAACATATAAGGACAGCTCCATACCATCCATCTTCCATTGATCTGACAGAAACAGCAGTCTAAACTTTGAAGACAGGCTTAAAGAAACAGCCTACAGCTTTACTTGATATGAAACTGTTCTGGTTCCTACTTAATGATAGGGCTATCCCTCATATAGGGGTAGCTACAGCAGAGTTGCAAAAGGGGAAAAGACTCAGCACCAGATTAAATCTGATCTTTCCAGATGTGGGTGGGGATGGTGAAACGGCATTAGGAATGCCTATTCTGGATGCAAGACTCCGCTAAGCAAGACAGTTTACTTCAGGGGTGAAGTTTAAGAATGGCCCTGCATGGGAACGAGGCATGGCTGATGCGAGATCAGCTCCAATGATGTATAAATTTGGGTAGCTGTGATGGTCGCAAACTGTGTGGGAGCAAAACATGCCCAGCTCCTCAAAACAGTTGGAAAAGCTGTGGATTCTCCCTCTCCATCAAATTTGAACAGAACTTGGAATCTGAGATGGACACAGAGGATGTTGCTGCCTCGATGCCTTTACTACCTGAAGAAAAGAACAAATTTCTTTCAAGATGCTCCAGGCACGAGAGGTGAGCTACTGTACATAACATGCCGCCTGTATCTGAGGCAGAGTTGGAGGAACCTGACCTGGTGCTAAAATGCCTCAGGAGAAGCTGCAATAACAAAAGAACTGGCCTGTGGCCTCAGACTCATAGGGGGAGAGATGTAGTGATTTTCAGCCAAGCGGACCTCATAGAGTTTGTTAAGCCCCCCCCAACAGCCTCAACTATCTTCCTTTATGCCAGGTCTCCAACCAGCAGAGAAACCTCCAGTTTCTTTTTTTATTATATAGATATTTTTATTGAAAATTTAACATATTTTTACAAGTTTACAAAATTAAAAAAAACCCACGTATAAACATTGATATACAATTAAATCTTAAATAAATAATTTTAAAAATTAACAAAAGAAAAATACCAAGAGAAAAAAAAACTTAACTAACTACTAATCTAACCTACAACTAACCAGAGTGTACAATTAAGTCTCTTACATTATTCAAATAGGGGAAAAAAAACGATGGATAACACAGAAATTGGGTAGTGAGATACATGCTCGGGATGTATTAACATCAAATGTAACAAAACCCATATTCATGTGGGATTCCTCTCCCAAGGGGCCCCGGACCAGCCAGGTTCGCAATCTCAATTAAATAAAAGCCCTTGTTAGGATGGCCGAAATATCTGTATTTATGTAATTCAAGAAGGGCTGCCATATTTTATGGAATAATGCGGTCTTTTGGTGCACCATATTTGTACGGAAGTCAAGGGGAATACATTCCATAATTAATCTGTGCCAATTCGAAAGTCCAGGAGGGCCCTCAGCCACCCTGTTCACCAAATATTTTCCTTGCACAGAAGGAGAGAATAGAAAATAGTCTCTTCCTGTGCATATCCAGGGAGGGCAAGTTTGAAAAGCCCAAAAGGAGAGATACAGGGTCCACTCTAATTTCCGTTCCTAAGATTTCTGTCAGAGCACTTGCTACTTTAGTCCAATATCTACGGATCTTATGACAGGTCCATAAACAATGTACAAGAGTGCCCACCTCTATTTTACATTTGGGACATATTGGAGATGCTCCTGCCTTACATTTTGCCAAATGATTCGGTGCTATATGAGCCCTATGAAGTATCTTCAACTGAATGGCTTGAGTTCTGTTGCAGATGGTGATTCTTCTGGCATTTTCCCAAATGTCATTCCATGTTTCTATAGAGATTCCTAGTCCCTAATCCTGATCCCATGTTTTAAGCAGATTGTCCATATCTCCCGATACTTCATCATGTAATAAATGATAAATAGTACTGACGGAGGATACCCCCATTGGCCATAGCACTCTACGTTTTCTATCTGATTTATAAAGACTATCTAATAACGTAGTCTTCTTCTGTATGTAATCTCACATTTGGAAGCATTGAAAGAGGTCTCCATTAGGTAATCCAAATTTCTGACGCAGCTGTTCAAAAGACATCAGGATCCCTTCTTTAAACAGATCCCCTAAACATGAGATACCCCTGGATCTCCAGAGTTTAAAAGTGGCATCTGTAAGCCCCAGTTGAAATCCCCATGCTCCCACTATCAGAGCATAGGGGGATGTTTTATGTAAATTACCCTCATTTTGCCGCATTATATTCCAAGCTTTAATTGTGTTTAGTATTATAGGATTTTTACAGTGGTCCGTAATGACTTTCCTCTTGTCTGAAAATAAAAGGTTAATAAATGGGCATTTTACTTGAGAAGCCTCGATGTCCAGCCAGATTGATTGCGGGTCAGACAAGACCCAATCAGCTATGTAACTTAATAGGGAACTTTACTGATATTTCCTAAAATCTGGTAAGTCCAATCCTCCCCTTGCCTGTGGAAGCTGTAGCTTCTTCAGCTTAATGAGGGGCCATCTATGATTCCAGATAAAGGAACCCAACCAGCCATATAATTTACGTAGTGCCAGCCTCGGCAGCATCACCGGAAGCATTCTCATGGGGTATAGGAGACTGGGCAGGACATTCATTTTAATTAGTGCTATTCTACCCAGCCAGGAAATTGGAAGGTCTCCCCATCTCTGGAGGTCCTGCCTTATCCTCTCCAGTAAATGCACAAAGTTAGCCTTGTATAACTGAGCAAATACTGGGGTATTAAAAATGCCTAAATATAAAAAACCCTCCAGGGACCATCGAAAGGGAAAGTGGGATCCATCCAATAAGTGGGATATGCTAGCAAGGCCACCCATCGGCATAGCTTCCGATTTTGAGAAATTAATTTTATAGCCTGAAAATACACTAAATGTTTTAATAACTTGGATTAAACGAGGTACGGACATCAGAGGATTACTGAGAAATAGAAGAACATCATCTGCGTAAAGGGTAATGTTATGTTTACCTATACCAATCCTCGGGGCCGTTATATTAGGGTCAGCCCATATAGCTTCTGCTAGTGGCTCAATTATTAGCATAAATAACAATGACGAAAGAGGACATCCCTGACGGCAGCCCCTATTCACACTGAAGCTATCCGAACCTAATCCATTGGTAACCACAACTGCTTTGGGATCACTATACAATGTTGAGACCCTTTTGGTAAACACCTGTCCAACGCCAAATCTTTCCAATGTGTAAAGCAAATATGACCATTCAACCCTGTTGAATGTCTTTTCCGCGTCTAATGAGACGACTACTCCTGGTATCTTTCCCTGATGGCAGGCTTGAATCACATTCAAAACCCTTCTAACATTATTGGATGATCTACGGCCCTTAATAAACCCCGTCTGATCCTCCTTTATAATATGTGGCAATACCCTTTTTAGCCTCAATGCTAACGTTTTGGAGAGGATTTTAAAATCTACACTTAGCAAGGATATTGGTCTGTAAGATGCGCAATCTTCTGGGTCATTTCCTTTTTTAAGGATAAGAGAGATATTCGCCTCTGTCAGCGAAGGCGGGAGACAGCCCTGACTGTATGAATAGTTATGCATGTCCATAAGTGGACCAGCCAATATTCCTGTAAATTCTTTATAGAATTCAGCTTGAAAGCCATCTGGGCCAGGTGCCTTACCGCTCTGAAGTTTCCTGATTGCGTCAAGTATTTCTTGGTTTGTTAAGGGAACATTCAGGACTGATACCTGTTCCGGAGTTAGGTCCGGAAAGGTCAGGTTTTTAAAAAATGACTGCATCCTCCTAGCTCTATCTTCGCAATCAGAATAAATTTTTCTAAAGATTGCATTAATCCTTTTATGAGCATGAGTCAGAATACCCTCACTTTCCTTGATAGACGTGATAGTTTGAGGGGCCTTCTTTTTCTTTGCAAGAAATGCTAAGTATCTACCAGGTTTATTGCCAAATTCATATCACCTTTGTTTTGCAAATAATATTTCCCTCTTAGCCGTTTGGGTAAGCGTGGTGTTTAGAGCTGTCCTAACGGCCATAATCCTTTGCAATTTAATAATAGAAGGTCTGTCAGTGTATGCTGTTTCAGCTGCTTTTAAGCGAGCTTTGAGCAGACACTGTTGTTCTCCCTTTAATTTTTTCTAGGTCGCTGAGTATGAAATGATCAAACCTCGCGAGTTTGATGGTCTCCCACATCATTAATGGGTTGCTAGCCGAACCTGAATTGATTTCTAAAAAAGTTTTAAATTCTTGAGAGAAGTACTTTACGAATTTACTATTTCATCAGGAAGGGGTCCATATGCCAATGTCGGGGGGATGTCCCATTGTTCCTTGCCTTGATTTCCATATATACAGCAGTGTGATCGGAAATTGCTATACTGCCTATTTTACAGGATCATATGGAATTTTAAAAAATCGAAGGGGCAAAAAACATATCGATTCTGGTGTGACATTTATGTGGATTGGAGTAAAAATAAAAATCTCTGCCCTGTGAATGAAGGCATCTCCATACATCTACTAGTCCTAATTCTTTGTTCAAATCCACCAATTGTCTGGATCTGGGAGATAATCCTGCTCTCTTGGGAATCCTATCTATTTCTGGATATATAATACAATTAACGTTTCCCCCTATAATTGTATGACGAGCACCGAGAGCCATCAATTTTGAGAAGGCTTCCATTATAAATTTGAAAGGATGTGCCGGGGGGCAATACAAATTTAAAATCCCATATTCCTCTCCATTTATAAGGGCTTTAATCAGAATATATCGTCCAGATTCGTCTTTTATCTGATTTTGGATTTAGAAAGGGAAATTCTTCCGAATAAGAATAACAACTTCCCCTGCTTTTTGAGCTGAAGGAAGAAAAAAAGGCCTGATCAAATCCACCCTGTCATAATTTCAAGTGTTCTTTATCCAATAAGTGTGTCTCCTGTAGCAGAGCTATATCAACTCTTTCTTTCTTGAGGTTTGATAATATTTTCTTCCTTTTGACTGGTGAATTACTCCCGTTGACATTCCAGGTGCATCATTTAACTGACTGATCAACCCTAATCATCCAGGCAAATCCGAGACCCCTCTGGAGGGGAAACCCTATCCAAAACATCCCAAGCATAGAGCATATAAAATTCACAAAACTAAAGGCTCTCTAATACACTCACAACAGTATAATAAAAAACTATTTCTAAATAAAAAAAAATAAAATGTATTTAAATGGAGATTTTCCCCCTTGTTCCCGGGGGTATCACTTCCTTTCCTAAAGTCCATCATATCCTCTCCCAACCAGTGCCCTTGACCCAGGAGCTCCTCAATAGGATGAAGAAAATTCAAATATACTACAGAGCTACAGTTAACAGCGAGCACCCTAATCCCCACCCACCCCCACCCCCCACACCCACACCAACACCTGGATATATTTGGTAATGTTAAAACCATGTATAAACATAAATAACTATAAAAATACAGCCTCAACAAGTAATAATTAAATATAATAATACAAAATAACAAAGGAAAACAACCCCGCTCCGAGAGACAGAGTTAAAATAGGATAAGGTAACCACCTCCCCCCACCAACATTAACTAGACCCTCTGGCCTATATATAAATATATATATAATTTAAAAAAGGGAGGAGAAAATTGTTAAGTAGAGAACAAATAAATAAATCCTCCTCCCCAACCCCCAAGATAATATTAAACAGTAAGGTAAAAAAAAGGGGATTCATATATAAAAAAAGAGGGGGATATAAACTGGAGTGGGGAGAAAGCAAACCAACATCAATTAACTCTTACAATTTATCTGAGAGAGTCCAAAAATTCCTTGGCCTTTTCCAGCGATCTGAAGTTATACAAGGATCCTTCATGGTTAAAGCGTAGCGTCGCTGGGTAGCGCAAGGAGTCCTGAATATTTAAGCTCCTTAAACACTTCTTCGCCTCATCAAACGCCTTCCTCTTTTGGACCAGAGCTGGGCAAAAGTCCTGGAATAACATGATCTTGGATCCTTTATAAATCATGGCTTGGGGATCTTTTCCAAGATTTCTAGAAGCTTCTAAGAGTATCTGCCTCTCCTTGTAGCTCTGCAGCTGGAACAGGACTGGGCGGGGGCGCTGGTTCGGGCCGGGCCGGGCCAGCATATTGCTACCCAGTAGACCCATTCCACCCTTACCTGGCCTGATCCAGCCTCCAGATTTAAAAGCTGTGGAAGCCACTGTTCAAGGAACACTGTAAGCTGGCCTTCCTCTTTCCATTCGGGAAGGCCCAGCAAACGAATATTTTTTCGACGACCTCGATTCTCAAGGTCGTCAATGTGATTCTCTAAGGTCCGGACTTGCTGTTCAAGAGTCCGGACCCAATTCATGGCTGATTCTGCTGTAGTCTCAGAGGTCGCGGCCTTTAGCTCCACCCCTCCGACTCGGCACTCGATTTCCTTGATGTCTCGGTTTTGCTTTTGCAGCGCAGACGAGAGTGAGTCCCATCGGTTTTGGGATTCTTCAATAAAAGCGTTGATCTTCGCATCCAGTTTGGAGATGATTTCCACGAGGCTTGCCACTGTAGGTAAGTCCCCCAGGGTGGCTGTGGACGCCTCAGCTGCAGCTGGAGAGGGTGGGGGAGGGGTTCCTGCTTGCAGAGAGCTGTGGGCTCCCTTCCCTTTAGTCATTTTTACTGAAGATTAAATTGTTTAAATTCAGTACTAAACAACTAATTACATTAAGTAAAAACTATTTTAAATGATTTGGCGAGTGTGGTGGGGGTGGGTGACCCACTTTGCCCAAGTCTTGGGAGGAGAACTGTAGACTCAGACTTGCTGGGTCGCCGCCATCTTGGATCTCCCCCAACCTCCAGTTTCTATTGTCTCCAGTTTTGCTGGAGCTCCATGATGCCACACTCAGTTAGATGTGGCTTCGAAGTAAAGGACTGTCACTCTCATCTCACGTCTGGAATTCTGATCTTTTCTTCCATGTTTGAAGGAGGTTGTAATAAGGTCAGTAGCTGAGCAGCCCTGGCAGAGCACAAACTCGGCGTCAGTAAGCAAGTTTTAGTTGAAAAGTGCTGCTTGATAGCACCCTTGATGACCTCTTTCATCAATTTATTGATAATTAACAGTAGACAGATTTAGCGGTAATTTTTCAGGTAGAATTGTCATGCTTTTTGTGTACAGGAAACACCTGAGTAATTTGCCACATTGTCAAGTGGATAGCAGTGCTATCACTGCATGGAGCAGCTTTGTTGACAGCATGGTTAACTCAGGAGTACAAGTATTCAGTACTATTGCCAGAATGTTATCAGAATGTTGCCCGAAAAGTCGATTTTCCTGGTCCGTGGATGCTGCCTGACCTGCTATGCTTTTCCAGCACTACTCTAATCTTGGCCCAGAATGTTATCAGGGCCCATATCCTTTGCAGTAACCAATGCTTTCAGCTGCTTCTGAATGACATTGGAGTGAATTGACTTGGGTGAGGACTAGTCTTTGATGCTGAGAACCTCAGGAGGAGGTTGAGTTGGATTTTCTAATTGCACTTCTGACTGAAGATGGTTGCAACCAAATTGAAACCATCTTTTGCAATATTGGGCTCCTTCATCATTGAAGAGCCATCCTCCAGTTAGCTACGTAATTGTCCAATACCATTCTTGACTGGTTTTTGTGAACTGCATAGTCATTGGATGTGGGATTTTCTTCAGGATCCAGGGCAATGAGCCATTGTATTTGTTGCTGGTTTGCAGACTTAAGGCAATGGAAGAGTCTCACCAGACCTAAATTTGAGTAAGAGAACACACAGGCCCAAATTAAGCAACAGACTTGGACATAGTCCTTGGATGTTTCACCCAAGTAGGCACACTTGGGATACAGTGTCAACAAGACTTGGTTATACCCATTGGAAGATAAAATGAGGGTGATCAAAGGTACCTGGCTCCCATGTCTGTGCTGGAGCTTAGGTCTCTCCTTGGGCTGGTAAATTATTACAGAAAGTTTATACATGACTTGACCTCCATTTTGGTACCTTTGCATCAACTCCTAAAGGAGGGTCCGCCTTGGAAAAAGTCATGTAGTCAAGCCATAGGGCTTTCAGGGAAGTGAAGAAGTAGCTATCATCCTCTAAGCTGTTGGCACACTATGGTCCTAAGTGAGATCTGGTATTGACATGCAATGCCTCCCCATATAGCATCGAGGTAGTATGAGCTCATAGGCAACCAAATGGAAAGGAACACCCAATAACGTATGCATCCAGGACTTTGGCTCATACTAATAAATACACAAGATAGAGAAGGAAGGATTGGCGGTCATATTTAGAGTCAGGAAGTTTCACCAATACCTTTATGGACCTAAATTGGTAATAATAATGAAGCACAAAACATTGCTGGGTCTACATAAAGAGGACAAGGCAGAGCCACCCATAGCTTCAAGCAGAATTCAGTGGTGGGTTTTGGATGTGGGATTGCTTAGCTCTGAATATTTCATGGTCCTTTTACCCTGTGCTGTAGTTACACCAGGTTGGCACCTCATATTTAGGTATGTCTGGTGCCCTCTTGCGCTCTCCATTGAACCAGGATTGATCTCTTGGTTCACTGGTCGTGGTAGAAAGGGGGATATGCCAGGCTCTGAGGTTATAGATTGTAGAAGAATAAAATTTTGCTGCCCCTAATGGTCTTCAGCATGGTTAGCCAGGTTTGAGTTTCTAATCTGTTATAAATTAATCCCATTAAGGCCAGTGCCACTGCCACACAGGTATCCTCAGTATGAAAATAGACTTTTCTGCTATTCACTGCTATGAATCCTGTCAGTACAAATGCTTCTGCAACTGACAGATTGGTGAATATTCAGTCAATAATGCCAGAAGGAAAATCCAGTAAAACTTGTGAATGACACACACTGGTCCGACCTGTCTTGTATAATTCAGAACAATTCCTCAGTATGACCAGTATATTCATTTCCAAGTACTACTTTGTTTTAAACTGTGTTCTTTCTCTCCATTCCCTTTTGCTTTCTCTTTCACAACTTCTTTCCAAACTTGCATGCCTTGTAACATGTGCAACAACGCATCTTTTCATCATTGTCACATGGTTTGTGAGGACCTCTGGTGAAGTGTAGTGTTATTGCAGCTTAAACATAATGTAGAGTACATAAGTGGTTAAAAAGAAAGATGCCCAGATTATTTCAAAAACATTCTATGTCTCTTAAAACAATAGCTGTTAAGTCTCATTATTATAATTTTTTCTGGTAATGTAACACTTTCCAAAGTAACTGGAACAATATGAACTACAATATTTGTCAAGTCTTCCCCAGTAATGGGCTCTCTTAATATTTGAGTGCGTTTTGATTTTTTAAGGTAGGTATTCAGGACAGCAAAATGTTAACTCTGGGCTACATATAGTATTAGGACTATAAATGTATAAAAATTACTCTAAATGCTATCACAGATCATTCCAGTACAGCTTACAGTACAGTAGTACAGATTATAGAGAGGATCAAAGAACTTTAAATGCAGTAAAGAATGCTATTACATATATTTGTCAAGATAAGAATTCTAAAAGTATCTGACTAAAGTATGTTAGTAATGAGGTTGATACTGTAATTACCTCACAAAAATGTGACCGTGTTCAGAAGAATGGAGATAAATAGATGGAATTTTCATGGAGGCACTCATTATCACTCGATAGAATTTTGACTGATGATCAGGGAATCCTCTTTGGAATTCCCAGCTGAAAAAGAAAGAAATCTGTACACACTGGAGACCTGAAACCAAAACAGAAAATGCTAGTAACGTAAAGCAAATCATTCAAAATCTGAAATCTAGGTCAACAGTTTGATTAGGGACTGGAATTTTGAGCGGCTGGGTGGTGCACCTCCTGGAAAGTACTTTGATGTGTCTCTCAATCTTGTAGCTCTGTAAGCTGGATCTGCAGTCCTTCAAATTGCTGACACTTCCTACACATGGGTTTGCTCACACTAATGTCATCCGCTAAGTCAGAATTGCAACCTCAGCTCAGGGAGAGCCCCAGACTATCTGTGGTCAAGCCAACCAATTTTGATTTCAGAAAATGCAGCCCTAATTCTCCAATTCACCTATAGTTCCACATTTTGCCATCCCTCTAATATTGATACTGCCAGTGGCTGTGATGATAACCATGGCTATGAATCTTTGCATCAGGCTCCATGCAGGCTTGAGCTGGAAATCATTGCCACATTGTCCAGTTTGCTGTCTAATACTGAGTCACTGAAGATTTGCACCCTAAGATACATACCAGATAAATGATTTAGAATTCCTGCAGAATCCCTACAAAGTGGAAGCTGGCCATTCAGCCCATCGGATCCACACCAACCCTTCAAAAAGCATCTAACTTAAATGCACCCCCTACCCTATCCCTGTACCCCATGACCAACGCACCTAACCTTCACATAGAGTCATAGTAATCTACACCACAGAAACAGACCATTTGGTCCAAATTGTTCATGCTGACCAGATATCCTAAATTAATCTATACCCATTTGCCAGCACTTGACCCATACCCTTCTAAACCCTTCCGATTCATATTCCCATCCAGATGCCTTTTAAATGTTGTAATTGTACCAACCTCCACCACTTCCTCTGGCAGCTTATTCCTTACACATACCACCCTCTGTGTGAAAAAGTTGCCCCTTAAATCCCTTTTAAATTTTTCCCCTCTCACTCTAAACCTACGCCCTCTAGTGCTGGACTCCTCCCACCCCAGAGAAAAGACCTTGTCTATTTGCCTTATCTATGCCCATTATTCTTTTATAAACCTCTATAAGGTCACTCCTCATCTTTGAATGGTTGAGGAAACTAGACGCTCACAAGAAACCCACGCAGACATGGGGAGAATGTACAAATTCCACACAGACAGTTACCCCAGGGTAGAGTTGAACCCAACTGCCTAACAGTGTGAGCAACATAAGGCTCTCCAAGATGTCTTCTCCTAGTGCAGCTGTGATATTCTCCCTAACTAGCTATGCAACTCCCCCATCCCTTTTACATCCATCTTTATCGTGCCTGAGACATCTAAACCTCGAAAGTTGAGCAGTCAGTCCTGTCCTTCTCTGAACCAAGTTTCTGAAATGGCAACCACATTGTTGTGTAATGTATTAATCCAGGCTCCATACTCATCTACTTTACCTCTGGTATGCCTTATATTAAAGTAAGTATACTTCAGACCGCTAGTCCCTCCACGTTCATTAGCCTGGCCCTGACTATTCTTCCTATTAGATCTACGAAACATATTATTTGGCAGAAGTGAGACTCAATCCAAGTAAACAAAATGGGTGTAATTACATAGGAGTTAATAGCTAGTTACATCACATCTGAGTTATGTGGGAGCCCTTTGTAGGATCTCGGGGTCTGTTGGCTACACAGACTTTGTACTTAACTGGACTGAACTGGGATATTGGTTATCTTCTCATAGGAACAGTCCTTTATATTCTGTTGAGGGAGTTTATCTCATGATGTCAGTTAACATTTTCAGAAACGAATAATGTTATAAAGCTTAAAAAAGACAGCACTGAAGCAATACAGTACCTTCCTGACCAGGTTGTCCAGAGTTGATTCATTTAGCGGCGATATCAATAACTTTAACCCCAATTCACCAACAGTCTCATACTTCCTGGTGCTCTGTTCCTGACCATCACAGTATCCGCTTGACCATAATGTTAAAGTACAAACAGCTGAGAATCTAAGATAGCGATGATCTGAGAAGGTCGCACTGCAGAGTTTCGCATCGCAGCACAAGCAGGATGATCCTTTAAACTGCACAACCCAGGCAATCGTGATTTCTTGGGACTCTGGAAAGATTCTGGAGTCCCAAGAAACTTCTAAAAATTAACTTACCTGTATTTTCAGCTGTCCAGAAATGCCTAAAAAGGGAGGAGGAGCATCCGAGGCCGGGTCTGAAGCTCAGCCTGCAGCAGCCTCAGAGCCGATTACTCTCCAGGACCTGGTGAACTAGCTCTTGAAATCTCACGAGATGCTGGGGAAACAGATTGAAGAGAAGCTGGCTCCAATCTCTCTCTTGCTGCAGAAGCATGAGCAGCAGCTGGGAGACCTGGAAAAGAGGACGGATGAGGTGGAGCACAGGGTCACAGTGGTGGAAGCTGATGCCAGTTCATCCAAGAATAAGATCCAAGCCCTGGAGACGCAGGTCTGAAACTTGCATGACCAAGTGGATGATTTTGAGAACAGGGGCAGGAGAAAAAACATTCAGATCATCGGTCTGCCTGAGGGTAAGGAAGGTGAGCGGCCTGCGGAATTTGTTGAGGATTAGCTTCCGAAATTCCTTGACTTGGAGGCTGGCATGAGAGGATTGAAGATAGAGAGGGGTCATCGTGTCGCAACGCGGAGATCAGGTCTGGGTCAACGTCCTCGTCCTCTCAAGGTGCGATTCCATCATTACCAGGATAAGGAGAGAGTCATGGAGGCTTCCAGAGTCCAGGGGAAGGATCCAAAGACCCAAATTTACAAGGGCTTTAAGATCATGTTTTTTCAGGACTTCTCAGGGCGGTGATCCAGAAACGAAAATCTTACAATGGTGTCAAGAGAAGACTGAGGGAGCTTGGGATTCAGTACTCCTTGAGATATCCGGCAGTGCTTCGGATCACCTTAGATGGATCCATATATCTCTTTGACACATCAGAGAAGGCAAGAGATTTTGTGGACACACTAAACTAATTTGAACAATTGTACTATGTATAAATAGTGTTGTTTGGGTATGTGCTTATCATTCTGTAAAAGAAACGGAGGAAATCTGGTTGGAGCTTTATTTTTCTTTTTTTTCTTCTATTGATAATAGTTCGGTATAAACTATGTCTGGCGGAGGTTGAGATGTACATTTTTATTTTCTAAGTTAGGATATACCAAAGGATGGGTGGGGTATTTATTTCCCCCTTTTTTATATATAAAGGAATGTTTTTTATTCATATTGATATTCTATGTGGCGTTTATTCTTTTCAGCTTGTGTTTACGATGCGGCTCTAGCTAGGAGACGTGAAGGTGGTTGGGATGGTTCAATGCCTACCTATGGGTAGTTTGGGATGGGCAGTTGCCCCCTCTGGGCAGGGTGTGAGTTCCCCTACTCAGCGCTGTTGACGCTTTATAAGTTGCTTTGTTTTTTTATTTTTTTGTTGTTTTTTTATTCTCAATAGTTTTGTGAATTTGTTAAATGTAGTGGTTTTAGTTTATGTAGTTTTTATATTTGGTGGATCATGTGATACTAAGGCTCAGCAGTTTGTGGTTCAGGTTCCTCCTTTCTGGAATTTAAATGTTATTGCAGAAGATTATGGCTAATGATTTGATTAAATGGTGTACCTGGAATATCAAGAGAAGTCACTCACCAATTAAGAGGAAGAAGGTACTCTTGAGTCTTAGAAAGGAGAAGGTGGATATTGCTTTGTTACAGGAGACACATTTGTATGACAAGGTGCATCTGAAATAACAGCAGAATGGCTTTGACCGAGTTTATTTTTCATCATTTAATACAAGAAGTAGGGTAGTTGGGAAAATCTCCCATTTAAATTGTTGGAATGTGTTAAAGACACACGTGGAAGGTTTGTAATTCTTAAAGCCTTGATAAATGAGGAAGAATATTGTGTTTTAAATGTTTCTTGCACCCTAGCTCATCCCCTTAAAGTTTTGGTAGATGTTTTTTCTAAACTGATAAGTATCAAGTCCCGGCATATCATTATAGGGGAAGATTTTAACCGTCTCATGGATCTCACAGTCGACAGGTTGCCCAAAGGTCCTTCGATACCCTCTGTACAAACTAAGCTGTCAGTGGGTCTGCGTGGGGAATTAGGGTTGATGGACATCTGGAGGCACCTCCATCCTACAGGTAGGGATTTTACGTTTTTCTCCAATCTGCACAGATGTCACACAAGGATTGATTTTTTTCTGACCCCTGCAGTAACCCTGGATCTGGTGGCATCTTGTACGATTGGTAATATTACCATCTCTGATCATACTCCAGTGTACCTCATGATTAAAATTAAGGACATTACAGTGGGTTCAAGGTACTGGTGAATGGATCCCTTTATCCTCATGGATCGTAAGTTTGTGGGGTATTTCTCTAGGGAATTTCGGGCGTACCTTGACATCAACATAGGCTCGGTTGATAGCTCAACCGTTCTCTGGGAAACTGCCAAAGTCTATGCTAGAGGCTTAGTTACTTCATATTCCACCAGTAGGAAGCAGCAGAAGGGTGAGCAGAAACGTCTCCTTGAAGCACAGTTGAAGGCAGCCGAGAAGGCTTACTTTGACAGACTCTTGTTGGTCAAACTACAGAGGATTACGGCGCTGCGGTCTGCACTAAATATCGTGCTCACACAGACGGCAAAGAAGGAGCTGGCTTTTGCAAGGCAAAGATTATACAAGCATGGTGACAAGCCAGGCAAGTACTTAGTGTATCTTGCCAGAAAGAGGAGTGTGCTTCGTACAGGCCCATCTCGTTCTTAAATGTTGACTTTAAAATCCTCTCTAAGACTCTTGTGTTAAGGCTGGAGACTGTGTTACCTTCTATTGTTAAAGAGGATCAGACGGGCGCAGATCCTCCAATAATGTTGGAGGCTGCTTAATGTAATTCAAGCATGCCAGCAGCAGTCAATACAGGGATTGGTGATTTCTTCAGATGCAGAAAAGGCATTTGACCGAGTTGAGTGACTGTACGTTTTCTATACTCAAGAGCGGTTTGGTTTGGGTGAAGTCTTCATAAGATGGGTAAAGGTTCTCTACGGTGTACCTCTCGTGGTGGTCATTATCAATGGACTACAATCAGAGAGTCATAGTGATGTACAGCATGGAAACAGACCCTTCAGTCTAACCCGTCCATGCCGACCAGATATCCCAACCCAATCTAGTCCCACCTACCAGCACCCGGCCCATATCCCTCCAAACCCTTTCTATTCATATACCCATCCAAATGCCTCTTAAATGTTGTATTTGTACCAGCCTCCACCACACCCTCTGGCAGCTCATTCCATACATGCACCACCCTTTGTGTGAAAAGGTTTCCCCTTAGGTCTCTTCTATATCTTTCCCCTCTCACCCTAAACCTATGCCCTCTAGTTCTGGACTCCCCAACCCCAGGGAAAAGACTTTGTCTATTTACCCTATCCATGCCCCTCATAATTTTGTAAACCTCTAGAAGGTTGATGTCAGTCTCCGACGCTCCAGGGAAAACAGCCCCAGCCTGTTCAGCCTCTCCCTGTAGCTCAGATCCTCCAGCCCAGGCAATATCCTTGTAAATCTTTTCTGAACCCTTTCAAGTTTCACAACATCTTTCCGATAGGAAGGAGACCAGAATTGCACGCAATATTCCACCAGTGGCCTAATCAATATCCTGTACAAATGCAACATGACCTCCCAACTCCTGTACTCAGTACTTTGACCAATAGAGGAAAGCATACCAAAAGCCTTCTTCACTATCCTATCTACCTGCGACTCCACTTTCAAGGAGCTATGAACCTGAACTCCAATGTCTTTTGTTCAGCAACACTCCCTAGGACCTTACTATTAAGTGTATAAGTCCTGCTAGGATTTGCTTTCCCAAAATACAACACCTCGCATTTATCTGAATTAAACTCCATCTGCCACTTCTCAGCCCATTGGCCCATCTGGTCAAGATCTTGTTGTAATCTGAGGTAACCCTCTTCGCTGTCCACTACCCATCCAATTTTGGTTCCATCTGCAAACTTACTAACTGTACCTCTTATGCTCACATCCAAATCATTTATGTAAATGACAAAAAGTAGAGGGCCCAGCACCGATCCTTGTGGCACTCCACTGGTCGCAGGCCTCCAGTCTGAAAGATAACCCTCCATCACCACCCTCTGTCTTCTATCTCTGAACCAGCTCTGTATCCAAATTCTCACTGTATTCCATGAGATCTAACCTTGCTAATCAGTCTCCCATGGGGAACCTTGTCGAATGCCTTACTGAAGTCAATATAGATCACATCTACTGCTCTGCCCTCATCAATCTTCTTTGTTATTTCTTCAAAAAACTCAATCAAGTTTGTAAGACATGATTTCCCATGCACAAAGCCATGTTGACTATCCAGAATCAGTCCTTGCCTTTCCAAATACATGTACATCCTGTCCCTCACAATTCCCTCCAACAACTTACCCACCACCGAGGTCAAGCTCACCGGTCTATAGTTCCCTGGCTTGTCCTCACCACCCTTCTTAAACAGTGGCACCACGTTAGCAAACCTCCAATCTTTCTGCACCTCACCTGTGACTATCAATGACACAAATATCTCAGCAAGAGGCCCAGCAATCACTTCTCTAGCTTCCCACAGAGTTCTTGGGTACACCTGATCAGGTCCTGGGGATTTATCCACCTTTAACTGTTTCAAGACATCCAGCACTTCCTCCTCTCTAAACTGGACATTTTGCAAGATGTCACCATCTATTTCCCTACAGTCCACATCTTCCATATGCTTTTCCACAGTAAATACTGATGCAAAATATTCATTTAGTATCTCCCCCATTTTCTGTGACTCCACACAAAGGCCGCCTTGCTGATCTTTGAGGGGACCTAATCTCTCCCTAGTTGCCCTTTTGTCCAATATATTTGTAAAACCATTTGGATTTTCCTTAATTCTATTTGCCAAAGCTATCTCATGTCCCCTTTTTGCCCTCCTGATTTCCCTCTTAAGTATACTCCTACTTTCTTTATACTCTTCTAAGGATTCACTCAATCTATCCTGTCTATACCTGACATATGCTTCCTTCTTTTTCTTAACCAACCCTCAATTTCTTTAGTCATCCAGCATTCCCTATACCTACCAGCCTTCCCTTTCACCCTGATAGGAATACTTAGGAAATCTTTTCACACTACATTCTATTGTCAACTAATCACCTTAATGCATATTCTAACGCTTTTTTGTTTCAATGTGTCCCTGCCTGTCTAGTATCTTCAGTGTATCTGATGGATGGCTGCTGACCTTCAATTGGTGGAGACAGCAGATGGCCTTGCAGGATTGCCTCGAGCAGTGCTGGGAAGTGTGGCACAGTGTGAGACAGGCTGCAGCAAAGCTGAGAGTACGAATTATGAAAATTGTGAATGAGTTGTGATAGACAGAGATTTTGGTTGGTGAATAATGGATATGTGCGACATTGAACAATGTGTGAGATGCATGGTTGGCAGGGTATGCCATTTCAAGATACATTCACCAATCTTGAATGCTTAGAGTCATAGAGTCATAAAGATGTACAGCACGGGAACAGAATGTTCGGTCCAACTCGTCCATGCTGACCAGATATCCCAACCCAATCTAGTCCCACCTGCCAACACCCGGCCCATATCCCTCCAAACCCTTCCTATTAATATACCCATCCAGATGCCTTTTAAATGTTGCAATTGCACTAACCTCCACCACTTCCTCTGGCAGCTTATTCCATACATGCACCACCCTCTGCGTGAAAAAGTTGCCCCTTAGGTCTCTTTTATATCTTTCCCCTCTCACCCTAAACATTTGCCCTCTAGTTCTGGACTCCCCCACCTCAGGGAGAAGACCTTGTCTATTTACCCTATTCATGTTCTTCATGATTTTATAAGGTCACCCCTCAGCCTCTGACGCTCCAGGGAAAACAGCCCCAGCCTATTCAATCTCTCCCTCTAGCTCAAATCCTTCAAGACTGGCAACATCCTTGTAAATCTTTTCTGAACCCTTTCAAGTTTCACAACATCCTTCCGATAGGAAGGGAAACCAGAATTGCACGCAATATTTCAAAATTGGCCTAACCAATGTTCTGTACAGCCACAACATGAGCTCCCAACTCCTGTACTCAATACTCTGACCAAAAAGCGAAAGCATACCAAACGCCTTCTTCACTACCCTATCTTCCTACAACTCTACTTTCAAGGAGCTATGAACCTGCACGCAAGGTCTCTTTGTTCAGCAACATTCCCAAGGACCTTACCATTAAGTGTATAAGTCTTGCTAAGATTTGCTTTCCCAAAATGCAATACCTCGCATTTAACTAAATTAAACTCCATCTGTCACGCCCCAGTCCATTGGCGCATCCGATCAAGATCCCGTTGTAATCCGAGGTAACCTTCTACGCTGTCCTGCTTTATGAAGATTTTCTGCTGCACTACCTTCACATCCTCAGATGGAAACCCCTGGTATTGAACAGCAGGGCTATTTGGACCAACTGCCTTTGTACCTTTGTTTGGAAAGTGTCCAAGATAAATTTCTTCTTTCCTTTCACCTCTTGCACCAAAGCTTGTGTGCTGCTTGGATCAGAAGTAGGGCATGGAATAATCTTTGATTATGATGCCTGCCACCATTTTGTGTTCTTCTCAATTTCCAACACAAATGTTTTCCATTGTCAATGAAATTTTTAAGTTACTCAGCACCAATTGGAAAGTGAACTGTATGGTACAGACAAATCCCTGGCAAGTTAAAAGTATTTTTTTTGTGTGTCTTGCAGTCATCTGGTTTTCGCTCTTTACCTCAATCCCAATGGCTAGATACAGCTAGCTGAAGCTTTGTTTTCTGCCATGGACCTTTACTTTGAGACTCAGCCATGTTTATTACCTGTTCCATTGAATTCAAGAGTTTTGGCCATCATTCATGAAATGTAGATTAGTGAAAATAGTTTTTCCTTATATACTTTATAAAAGGCTGTTCACAATCTCGAATAGCTCTGGTAGAACTCCTCATAACTTACTATGTTAGTTCAATTACTATATAATTTCAATTTAATTACCAAAGCTGCTTATGCTTGGAATTATTACTACAGACGTTTCTAATACTGTTTGAAAAGGGAGATATAGCTCTAAGATTTGGACAAAGGATTATGGTTAGTTTCATGAAACAGTATCTGGATTTGTATCATGAGACTTTCAATAACATATAATGCATTTTAATACAATATTGGAATAATCCTTATTTGGCATACTTTGTGGGAATTCACCCTGTGGCCACTTAATCTAGCCATTAATATCTTGCTTCCATTCAAACAAGCGTCTCCCCACTAGACAATGCTGTCCTGAGAAACTGAATCTGATGAGGCATACTGTACAACTAATATTAGCTATAATGGGAATTAATTTACATTGTGGAGAATTGATACTGTTAGCTGAATTCATCAGCAATGTTTAATATGTAGGAAGTTAACTATTTCCCCTTGATTATTTTTTAATCTCAATTTCTATCCTCCCATTTCATTCTCAATGCACTAATTCGTTGCTGATGCGTAGTTTTGCTGGAGTGACCTTTCATCATGTGTGAACATTAAGCATTAACTGAGGGGGTTGGAGAAACAAACTGGTCAAATGAATGTGTCCATGGCCATAGCTGACCTCCTCAGCCATGCGCATTCCAATAAGGGTTGCAAAACAGCAATCATGAGTGAGCAATTCTCCCTTTAAACCATTCTAACTAACCTAGTCTACAGTAGTGACCAAAACATCATGACAGCCTGTGTATGCTAGTGACCTGGTGGATTAACTCATCTGAGCTAGTGAGAAGATGACACTGTTGGAGATTATGTTATCTACGTATCTTAACCCATAAAGAGTGTGAACGTACAAAATAATCAGAACATCTGGGTCAACAATTTTTATCCAGATATAGTAAATTCAACACGCACCATCACTTCCACATGATACATTCCTGCAACAATCACTTCATCTCCCAACAGGGAAATTGTTTTGAGAAAGAAACTGCTGACCCATAATTTATAATAACAATATACATGCTGTCATAGAACTAGCTGCCAATGAACTGTACTGCTATATAGCATTAGTCATTCTTCCTTGGCATTGCAGTTGGTCAGTCAAAGTGGTGTAGTATACATATTGAAATGTGTACAAAGAACACAAAATAATTAAGCTAATCTGTGCGGACCCAATTCAATAAACATTTTAGTCATGTAGTCTATTCTTTTTTTCACCATTTGTTCTCAGAACATGTGGTCCACCAGCAAGCTCACTAAGTAGTAGTGGGTTTTCTTTTGAAGTGCTGCAGACTTTGAATGGATATTGTTCCTAAAATGGTGTTTAGGCCAAAAATGGAATTTAATTTAGTAACATTATAAGAATGTTAAGGGATGCCAAAGTCCGGAGCATAGGAACTTGAGAAGGCCATTTGAGGCCTCAATCCCTGTTCCTCATTTAATTAGATTGTGTGTGTGTGTGTGTGTAAAAAAGAGAGTGAGATGAAGGTTTTTGCAAGGTGTTTCCAAGACAACACTGTTTTTATTTTAATGAAGGAAGTTGATGGCTTGGGTGATGCTGTATAAGTAAATGTGATGAGCTGCTGCAGTACTTCCTGTAGTTCAGGCTCACTCAGTGCAAACTGGTATGAAGGGGTTCAATATCCTTGTCCCTTGGTATTTGGGAAGAAGGGCAAGTTCCTGACATAAGACATGTAGAGGAGGAAGTCTTTACAATTCAAATTCAAATATGACTGCAGAAACCTGTTCACAGATTTGTATGCAAGAAAATTTAATTTGGTCAGAACTTTACTGTGATTTCTTTGGCCTGGATTGCACAGGAATGGCATGTTCATCATGGGCCGGTGTTATCATTAGTCATTACACTGATCCAAGATTGGTCTGCACAAGGACTACGCAGTGATTACACTCTCCAAGACAGATATATATGTGACAAGTAGATTGGCAAGGATGGGGTCAAGTGGGATGAGGTCAAGTAAGAGGATTGACCTGTTAGCCTTGGGCTCTGGATTGCTTTTTCAATGACTCCCATGTCCCCAATACCACCAGAACCACTCTACTTCCATTTTAACAAGTGTTCCACAGACTACCCAGTGTCTCACATAAACTTATCAGTACTCCCTTGCTCATATACACTAATCTTCAAAATATAAAACCAAACAATACTACCATGGCACTGTTAATCTGTCATTGTAGGAAGTCCTGTATTTGTACTCTAAATGTTTTACGTTAGTATGTGTTAACATTATGCTTCTTAAACAAGCTTCTAGATTAGATTACATTACAGTGTGGAAACAGGCCCTTCGGCCCAACATGTCCACACCGACCCGCCGAAGCGCAACCCACCCATACCCCTACATTTGCCCCTTACCTAACACTACGGGCAATTTAGCATGGGCAATTCACCTAACCTGCACATCTTTGGACTGTGGGAGGAAACCGGAGCACCCGGAGGAAACCCACGCAGACACGGGGAGAACGTGCAAACTCCACACAGTCAGTCGCCTGAGGCAGGAATTGAAGCCGGGTCTCCGGCGCTGTGAGGCAGCAGTGCTAACCACTTTATTACACACACATAGAGGGCAAAATTGTGCCCAACACTTATCACTCCAATCCTCCTCCATTCCAAGCACACTGTTCATTTTTTGTTCACTGTGTCAATGTTTAGTCATGCTGCTCCATTCCTTCTTATAATAAACATGCAATGTAGGAATATAGGCACAGGAATATGTCATTTTGATCCTGTTCTGTCATTCAATTACAAAGCTGAAGATGTGCTGAAGAGCTTTTAGCAAAATCAGTTGGGACAAAGGAAGAGAAGGGAATGTAGTGAAAATTCATCAGCTCACTTTCCTTGACAAGATTAGGAACATTTGGCAGTTCCTACAATGAAATTCTCCAATTTCCACATGTACATAGATGATTAGAATTTAGATTGCATCATTATCCTCACATGCATCACAGCTTCAACATAGTTTAAGATGTGTAAGTCAAAACTCATTGATGTGATTGACATGAAATTGGGTTACTACCCATTCATTTGACTTCTAGGCTTCACTCTCACACACATTCTACTAGGTTCATCTGGGTAATGCAGTGTTAATTATGGCAAATGATCACTGAAACTGGTGCCAGTGTCAGGAGTCAGAGCAGGCACAAAAATCTAGAAGTTGCTGTCACTGATGCTATGCTCTCTCTGAGGGTATGTTTTTGAGGTCATTACCTCTAAAGTGTCATTACCAGAACTTGCTTTTTCTCATTCTTATAAAGTTGAAGATGTGTACTGTACCTTTAAAGGCAACAGAATGCTTTTCTGAACTGAGAGATAACAAGCACCTGTGTCTACGACTGGATAGCAGCTGCAGAGTGTAATGGAAAATTAACATTTATTGTGAAATCTATAAAAGCATGGTTGAAACAAAGAAGTAAGGGCCTGACTTTGCAAAGCATTGCAGACAGACAGAAAAATTGTAAAGTTAAACCAACAGTAAGGAATTACAAGGAAAGTAAAATATATCAACAGTCAAGGAATGAGAAAAACAACTCTATATGTGGAAAGGAACTCGAATGTTCCAGGCTCCTGGCCTTGAGGTGTTGATAAGGAGAAGCGAAGTATAGTATAAAGGGAACATGTGAAAGCCATCAGGCGACCCTTACATGAGGCGTCTTGCCAATGTATCTGGTTGACTCTGCAGAGTCCAAAAATAAACTTTTTCTTTGCTCTTGCTAGCATTTGAGTCAAGTCAATTTAATTTAAACGACAGTAAACTTAGGGGCTTTCCCGGGACCCCGTGACAAGGGAAGATTCTGAAGATTCCCAGGAGGGGTAGGCACCAGCGCATTGAAGAACTTTCACTTCATCTCGAACGCTAAATTGGCCCCTTTGTACGAGAGGGCTGGGAATCAGTGGATCGCCCCAGCATGGGGTCCGAATCGAATAGGATCGGGGTCAGAGTCGTGGCTTAAGTAATCCTACATAGAGAGTCGTTCTAAGATAATAAATGAATCAGGAAGAGAGTCCAGTGAACTCTTGCGTGGTATTTGAGTAAAACTCAAGGGAAGGGATTGGCGTCTTTAAAGTGTTTAAATGACAGCAAGTTTAAGGGTGGTTTTAGACTTGGAGCCACCACTGGCTGAGTTGGACTCACCAAAGACGTACCAGGTACGTGGTTTCTTGGTTTACGAAAACCAAGGCATTGAGGCGGACACGTCCAATGAGAGGGGACATCCAGAGGTAAAAGCAAGTCATATTGTGGGAAAAAAAAAGGTACTGCGAGAGAGAGAGAGAGAGAGAGAGAGAGAGCTGAACACTTTCCCAATAACGCTGAAAATGGGCTCCAGCAAGAGCAAACAAAAAGAGGGTCCACAGACGACTTGGAATGGTCAACCAAAAATATAATACATGCTAAATAATTACAGCCCAGAGTCTGTAAAGCAGTTAGAATTGTGGATCAAGGAATGTGATTTTCTGGAGGGAGAAAGTTTTAGTAAAAGACAGTTGGAAATACTGAGGTCACAGTTGGAGGAGAGAGAGAAGGAGAAACGGAAGGGAAAAATAGAACCTGTGAATTGGAGTGCTTATAACATGTGGAAGGCTGAGGCTGATATCAGAGAAAGGAACTCTCAAGTAAAAGATAGATCAAATATGCGTACAAACACCAGCGCACATGCAGATGCATGCAGAAAACAACCTAATGAAGCTGTACAGCGTCTTAAGTCAGTTTCAGATCCTGACCTTGATGGCTGCCCTCCAAGACCTACAGCCCCCCCTACGAGATCCACCTGGCGAAGATTCCATGTCAGCAGCCACCACCTCAGGGTCTGCTGAATCACTAGTTGCACCTCGTAACCAACAACAGATCAAAGCAAGAAGCCCAAAAGAAAGATGGCCACTCCAAGATGGAAAGGGAATCCAGGGCCTGTCTGCGATCACTCCACGACGGACGATGAGTCAGACAGCGAGAATACTGACGTACAATCACCCAACCAGATGGTTCTGCAAGCACCAATGGTTGAAGTTGCAGGTCCAGAAGGGTACCCAATGTTGGTCCTCTAGCCATGGACCATGAAGGATTTGGAAAGTGCCTGACCCATGCAAGGTTGGAGGTAATAAGTTCGCCGAAGAAGTGACAAAGTTCTGTACCGAGTTCCATCCCACGTCACATGAGATGAGATGTCTCCTGGGATGAAAACTGGGTGCCGATGTCACCAAAATCAGGTATAACTGGCCAGCCGCAAACGTCCATGCCAGAGCAGCCGACCTGCAATCAGAGAACAGAGACTTTGATGCTTTTGTTGCAGCGCTGGCACCACCTGTAGGGAGGCACTCCCAGTACAAATGGACATGACCAAAATTGCAATGTGTAAACAACAAGAAGGTGAGACAGTGTCCCAGTACCTTACGCGCCTCACTGAAATCCATAACACCCATAGTGAACTGATAACATCTGAGGACATAATGATGGCAGAGATCACGGCGTCTGAGGAACAGCTTCATCAATGGAATGAAGGACAAAATAGCAAAAAAGGTTAAAGATACAGGTATTACTTGGGACACAGGAACCATGAATTTAATAGAACAACATGCGATACATTCTGAAAAATTGCTGACTCAAGAGAAGGATAAGCGGAAACTAAAGATGGAACAGCAAGCACATAAAGCTCAGCTTACTCTGGTGCAGATGGTTGCCCAGCCATAGGAGGGAGGTGCTGCAGGAAAAGAGAGAGGCAGAGGTGGAGTTCGTGGAAGAGGAAGAGGAAGAAGTCACGGAAGAGGGGCCGGCAGAGGTAGATCTGGCGCGTGCTTTGTTTGCAGAGCAATGGACCACTGGGTGAGACAGTGCCCGCACAGACAAACTCAGTCGGCCCTGGAGGCTGGACAGCAGGGTGACTGACGGGGGAAGGCTAAGGTAGAGGTGGGCAGCACACAAGGGACAGGTAAGCCTCTTTTCTTTATGTTTGGCAACGAAGGTTCACTTATGTTAGTCTCCTCTACTAACCTTACGGGCACTGAGACATGTCTCACCTCTATATTGAGTGCTGAGATTGTGAAGTGTGGACTATATGTCCAGTATAACAATGATGCGTATCAGTCAATGCCTATCTCTATGTTATATGTGGAAGGTACTCCAGTTACCTTTTTGGTAGATACAGGGGCAACATATTCAGTCCTTAAATCAAGCCAGTTCAGAGAGTCAACGCAAATAAAGATGAGTGGAAGGTTCCTGAACTCAATGGGTGCATCAGGAGTCAGGAGTGATTCAAGAGAGATTTACTGGACCCTTATTGTGCGAAAACAGTAATGGGGAAACCTTCCAATTCTCATTTCTGTTGTTGGAATTCTGTCTTTTAAAGCTGATGGCTCGGGATCTCATAGTGAGACTGGGTTGGATTTGCTCAGTACCCTGATGAGCTTGCGGGTAATACAAAAAGATTTACCAGTGCAGGCTGTAAAATTCAACTCACAACCCCTGATGTATGTCCATGAATGGTGATTAAGCTAGAGAGCGATAAGTTCAGTGAATGATTCACTCGCCCTGGAAGCAAGTAACTATGTTAATCCTATTCACACTGATTTTCTTGCTGGGGACATGCTGCACTGCACAGCACACGTACACCGTGATGGCCTTGACGGGGATGGGGAAGATTGGTTCAGGAGATTGGTTAAACCAGATCAGTTGTTATTATGCAAATTTTATTGGAATGATCACAGATGTGCAGTCAGTGTGAACTTATCTAAAGTATCTGTGATGGCAAGTAGACCCTATCTTTTTGATGTGGAAGGCTCATTTCCTCACGTGTCATTGGCGAAGGCGTCCAGTGACAGGTGGCAGTGTTTGAGACCATGGGTACTGAAGGCACCAAAAACGTAAGATTGGGTCTTCAGGGATGATGTGGGTATCTGGTTCAATGAAGATATGCGGACAAATAGGAAGAAATGAAATTGGTTAACTTAGGCAGATAGGGCAGACCTGAAGAGCCTAGGAGGGTAGCGTGGCATTTTCCTAAGGTAGAAGTCTCAGACCCAAGATTAAAAATGGTCCCTACTGAGTTGTGGGCAAAAGGCAAACATGATGTAGGGCTCATACAAGGCTGTGAACCCAGAAGAATAACCCCAAGTCTGAGTATCGTCCTTGCAGAGCACAATACCATTAAAACCCGAGGCTATAGAAGGAATTACGCCAGTCTTTGAATCCCTCCTAAAGGCTGGAGTGATAATTTCCTGTGAAAACTCTCAGATGAGAACCCCAATTTTTCAGGTCAAAAAGGCAAACATTCCAGGTCAACTGGAGGAATGGAGGTTTGTTCAAGACCTGCAGGTAGTCAATAACGCTGTTGTTCCACGCACCCCAAACGTTCCCAACCTCTATACTATATTGGCTCAACTTCCACCGGGCAGTAAATGGTTCTCTGTTGTGGATTTAGTACACCCAGATCGTCAATTCTGGTGCGCTTTTTCATTTAAAGGGAAATTGTATGCTTTCATGCGACTTTGTCAAGGTTACTGTGAGTCCCCCACCATATATAACGAGGGTCTACACAGGAGTCTGGACATTCTTGTTTTAACCCTGGAGTCAGCGCTTCTGCAGTATGTAGATGATTGTTTAATAGCAGCACCAACAGAGGAACAATGTGAGAGAGATACTCTTGCGTTGCTCTGCCATCTAGCTAGGGAAGAGCACAATTTTTGCAACAACAGGTGAAGTTCTTAGGTCACTTGATATCTGAACAAGGCCATTGGTCAAGACAGAGTTCAAGCAATCCAGCAAATTCCAAAGCCTCACACGAAGAAACAATTGCTATCCTTTTTGGGCATGTGCTCCTACTGTAGAACGTTTATCCCACATTAATCAACCCTTGAGGCACCCCTAAGTGACATAGCCCATGGCAAAGGGTTGCAGAACCAGAATCTGTTGCAGTAGATCCCAGAGGCTGAGGGTGCCTATGTTAAATTGAAAAAAGCCCTCCAAACTACACCTACACTGGGGATTCCAAATCCAAAAAAATCCTTTTGTACAAAACGTAGATGAGAAGCTTGCATGCATGACATCTGTGATGTTGCAGAATCATAGGGGACAATTGAGACCGGTAGCTTACTTTTCGGCTATACTAGACCCCGTAGCAGCAGGATTGCCTAAATGCCTGCGAGCCGCGGCCGCAAATGAAAAGGCTGTTGTAGTATCCTGGGACATAGTCGGCTATGGTGAATTGACCGTACTGGTCCCACGTGTGGTATCCTTACTGCTTTCCGAGCAAATGACAGCACACATGTCGGCAGCACATTGTCTCGGATACAATACTGCGTTATTAGAGATGCCTAACATCACAATAAAGCAATGTAACGACCTTAACCCTGCTAGACTTCTCCCCACAGAAGGAGACGGAGACCCACATGACTGTGTTGCTGTAACTAATGAAATTTGCAGCCCTAGACCAGACTTACATGATTCACCACTTCAGTATCCAGATATGGAGTTTTTTGTGGATGGGTCGGCATTTAGGAGCAAAGAGACAGGCCAGAATTGTGTTAGGTATGCTGCAGTAACTACCCACGAGGTAGTCAAAGCGGGATCACTCCCTTCTCATCTGTCAGCGCAAGCAGTGGAGATGATAGCCAATTTACATGCTTCAGTCAAGGCAAAAGGAGGGACAGTGAATTTTTACACTGACAGCAGATATGCATTTGGGGTTGTACATGATTTTGGAATCCAGTGGGAACACAGGGACTTCTTGGCCTCCACGAGAAAGCCCATCACACATCGTTGCCTGATTTCTGACCTCCTGGAGGTGGTCCTATTGCCTAAATCAATCACTGTGTAAATGTGAAGCCCACATGAAAGATAACGCTTCCATTTCTCAAGACATTGCGAAGGCAGACTTAGTGGCAAGTGATCAGTTTGGCATGTGTATGACAAAAATTTTTACCCCAACAGCAGACATACAGGAGTTACAGTCGCAGGCCTCGCTGGAGAAGCGTGAGTAGACAAGGGCAGTCTGTTATCTGTACCACTAATAATGTGGGAGGGGGAATATAGATGAGTAAGGCAGCACACCCCCAACCCCAAATACCCTTTGAACGTTTACAGGTGGATTTTATTGAACTAACACCTAGCGAGTAGAAAAGATATTGTCTGGTAATGGTTGATATATTTTCCAAATAGGTGAAAGCTAACTGAAATAATTCCGAGATGGGGCATCCCTGAAAGGCTTAGTAGCAGTAATGGGACACCATTTGTCAATAATGACCTACAGCAGATCAGTGATTACTTGGAAATAACCATGAGACAACACTCTGCCTATCACCCAACAAGTGGTGGGGTAATGGAAAGAGAGAATACTACCCTAAAAAATAAATTGACAAAATGCTGTGACATGGACAAAGGCACTTCCAATTGTGCTAATGTATAATGAGACCTAGAAGGAGAGGAAGAGCCAATTTTAGTCCGTTTGAGATTTTTCTTGGTAGGCTGCCCCATACAGGAATTGGCCCAAGACCTAAAGAAAGACAAATAACAGGCCACTGTGAGGATGTGATGCTATGTTACTGTATAAAACTCTACACTTTTGTCTCAAATACAGAATCAAGTGAAAGTAGCACTACCCAAACCAGAAGGGAAGCTGCACGATTTAGAACCTGGAGACTGGATAGTGGTGAAAGACTTCAGGAAGAAAAGCTGGAAGATCAAAAAATATGTACCATTTGGCTCTGAAATGGTTTTGGTTAAATTGTCAAAACTGCAACCAATCAGTTTAAATTATGCCCCAGGATTCTAAAACCCAATCAAGTTTGAATTTATTCTTTTGCCAACATCAAATCAATGAGACAATCAGATTCCGGGAGTACAAGAATGCAGACATTTTGAAAACTGGTCAGAGAGTAACTGTCATAGAACTTACATGCCAATCTAACATCTTGCTCTCAAAGAAATTAGAAAACACTCTCTATCAAAGGTACCTTTTCATGTAAAGCATTCTGAGTAAAAACACAACTACCCAGGGAGATCAGCAGTTGACAAAGTGAAGACACAGGAGAGATTAACTGAACCTCAAATCCAGACAATGTAACTTTAATAAGCATCTTATTGGAATATCATATTTTTACATTGTTTTGCTATCTGACTTCAACTGTTAAAAGGGGGGGCTTAGATTTGTGAATAGTTTCTGTTTATTTAATAACTGCAAAAGTGAACATTAAATTCATATTATTTTCTTTAAATAGGGGAACTTGGGAGTTCTCTCTCCCTCATTTAACAGAATACAAGTCGAGGCAAACTTTTCTGGATGTTTGGTTTAACAAAGAAAGGGGTTCACCTCCGTGTTGTAACATTATCTTGCTACAAATAGAAAAAAAGCCCTTGTTATACTTGTTTGAATGAGACAAAACTAGATTTTGAAAATGTATTAAGTTTTGTATTTACTGCTAAATACTTTCACTGTTCTTGAAAACTCATTTTATGTTTATGAAATGTTAAATTTTTCTATTATGTGATGGGGATGCAGTTTTTAAAAAAAACAGTTGTGTTTATAGGATTGTGAACTATCATTTGCCTAAAAAGACTGAGGAAATAACCTGGATCAGATTCTTAAAAGAGATCACAAGACAAATTCAAATTATTGAAAATAATTTGTCTTGGTTTGTAGCTGTCAGAAGTTAGCTTTTGTTTTGGATATTGTTTGGAGACACGTTAGCGTGCAACTTGCTGGGAGAAGTTACCTAGGTCATCCTTTGTTGTTCGGAGAACGCCCATGTGAGGGTTCAGAATGATGATAAACAGCAATCCAGCCACTGAAAGAGCTATTGATATTTCCTAAATGAACTGCTTCTGAAAATGTGCCAGTGATAATTACCTGAATTTAGTGATACCACTTCACATGTGCAATGCCAACTGAAAACCATCTTGAATATTTCATACTTTTTTGGTCACTTCAAAAACCAATATTTAATGGGCAGTTTTTTTAAACCAAGGTTATTTGTGCAGAGAAAATACACACACCATGTAGCGAGGGGAAAATATTGTAAGAGGTTATTTAGAAAGTCACATTTACACTTCCATACCTCAGTCTGTTAATTAATTTTGAATCCTTTTCATTTTAATCTGTCTTATAAAAGTTATTTATTTGAGAAATGTGTTTGATGGGTCATTTTAGTTTAGACCTCCTACAAAAATATTTTAATTGGCATATTTAATTTATGTTGTGACCACTGGAGTGGTGGGATTAAAGAACAAGACTACACTGCTTCAACTGCAGTTATAACAATTAGGAAAAGTTTCAAAATGCTTACGATGTAGCTCACAATCTGAAAATTAAAACTGGAAGTGAAGGTCACTAGGTTTTTTAATTTCTTAGTTTGCATCTGAGAGGATACATCAATCAAATTGGATAATGGTTTTTTTAGGTATCAGCTAATTGATACCAATAGAATTCTTAGATGAGGCACCAGACTTAAAACCATGTTAGGAAAGGAGAAATCCATATCACTGAGATCACTTGATTTTTGAGTTGCTTTCTTAGAGGTCAATGAAGACTGATAATGCTTCATTGAGAGACAAAAATCAATCCATTAATATGGTACCAAAAGTTCTGGAATTGGAATAGTTTTACATTTGTTAAAGTTTACCGTCAAAATTATGAGTTACTGGTTGAAAACCACTGAACAATATTCCAGTGCCTCGAAACAGCAATTTCAAAGATGGTTGAATATTTGCATGACTCAGTAGCTTTGGGATCTATCAAGAAAACTCCAGAGAAAATCACCTCGAATGAATGGAAATGCAATCATTTCCCAACACATTCAATAAACACCCAAACAGCTGGTACAATCTCCTAGGTGGAGGCTCTGCATTAATTATAATCACAAAATAACAAACTGGTTGAGAAGTTAATTCACTCAGTGATAATCTATATATTTAACCTATGTACCTGGAATCTAGTACCAATAATAATTTTTGTATAACTGGTAAACCAGAGATCACATGACAAGTCAAACTCTCCTTTGCATTTAAGCAATTGTCTTTGTTCAGAAGCCAGCAATACCACAAAAACTGAAATCTCAAGTGGGCTACTTTCTCTTCCCATTCCACCTGCACATTTCAGCCCATCTGCTGAATGACTATCCACAGCTGTGACTTTGGCAGCTACTATCTCCACTATACCAGGTATGACTACCGAGCTCAGCCTGGAATCAGATATCAGACTATGAAACCCTTAAATCTTTAACTTTTATCAAGCTCTATAAAAACTATTTTATCTAATCATTTCATTCTGACATATTCTCTCATAAGTTACAGAATGAGTGAGAAAACCTGAGGACAACAGAAGTCAAGAGTTTTCAATTATTTTATTAGACTAAGTACAACAAATACTGTTCCTTTTTTTTAAAAAATGTAAAACATAATCTTTGTGCACCTTTTAATAGAATGAAAGCAAGTATATACATTAACAAAAAACAGGAGCCATTCCATCACTCTTCACCCGAATGTAACATTAGAAAATACATAACAATTTCTGAGTAATCAGGTTTGTGAAAGGAAAAAGCAAGCACTTTTACATCAGGACAAATGTAAAAAACCTTGTTATTGCAGATTGCATACCTTTCACAATATTTCCCTTTGCAATGTTATTCATTTCACTGTGAAAGCCACATCATCAGTTGCCCGAACAGCCTACAAAGAGCCTCCTGGGATTTAAAGCTTAGCATTATGATTTTGTCAAAAGGAGGAAAACAAACTTTTATTGACAGCTTTTAGAATGCATATACCGTATAACTTCATCGCAATTCAGACTGATACATAACTTTGACTGGAGAGACATATATCGGTTATCAAAATAATTTCAAGGGGGCTGCAGCTTCCACAAAACCATTATAGAACGTCATCAGTCCTTTTCCCCCTCAGTCTTCAGCTTTCATTTATCAGATCAGGTAGACAAATAGGGAAGTTAAACAGCCATTTCCATTTTGATTGTAGGGTGTGGATTATAACCTTCTAACTTGAAATCTTCTGCTTTGAAGTCGTTGATACTTTCCACATTGCGTAATATCTTCAATTTTGGAAAAGGTCTAGGTTCACGCTGGAGCTACATCAAAGTAGTACAGGTATGTTGAAGTACATTAGCAAAACCAATACAGTGCTTTAAAATGCAAAAATTTTACATTACAAATTTGAGTATACATCAGCACAATTCTGTGCAAGTGGAAGGAAAACTCTCACTGTATTGAAATGGATTTACATTTCTCAAGCATTTTGATTTTTTTAAATAATGGGAAATAGAATAAATTGTTACTTTCCCAATATTCTTTCATAAAGAAACCTCCACAATTTGGATGTGAAGATATTATGTTACAAATGCCTGAACAGAATTGTTACAGGAGGAGCCTGATCATTTCCTCATGTCCCTGCAAGTTCTGTTAAGAGAAATTCATCTAATGAATTTTTCCACCTATTTTTTGAATGAACACAAAGTTAACCTGCATTCCTAAGTGCTCATAATGTCTATTAAGAGCCCATTTTAACTCAGCATCACCCTCTCCAGTACAGTTAGGGATGGCAACCAATGCTGACTTTGCCAGCAATGTTAACATTACCTTTTTTCAGTGATAGATTAAACATCCCATAACTTTTGATTAAATATGTAAATATGAAAACAAATTTTCATAGTACTTGGTAAAATTATTTTATATACTCATGTCCAAACTCTCCATTGTCTCCAGTGACAGAAGATTCAGTGAAACCCCTGTTCCTCACACCACTAGCACAGGATAATCAGCCATTTTTCCCCACTGTCAAGGTGGGAACCTTGGAAATGGACATATATTTATGCTTACTCCAGTATATTTACCTGAATTTTCAATGCCTCAATATGGTTGTTGTAAACATGAGCATCGCCCAATGTATGTATAAAATCACCAGGCTGAAAGGAGAGCAAATAGTCATTAGGAGGCTGACTAGCATTCATCACTGCAGCTTATCTAGTCAAAGGAACACTGACATTTGTCAAACCTTACAAGGAGTATCTAAATTAGTTATGGAATAGAAAGAACCAGTGGTCTGACACTGGTCAGCGTAACCACTACATTCTTTTTCTAAGTGATCAGGAAACTGCATTAAGAGCCAATGATGAAGCCTAATGAGTGTATTATTAGAAAGCAAATTATAGCAGCTAATGGAGCACATACACAAAATTAAGCATGAAATTCCAGAGGTTGCTAAAAGCCTGCTTTTCTGTATGGTGCAGAGTTGCAGTACTTGCTGATACACAGGGCATTGAAATGACTGTTACTGTTGAAGTTGCTGCACTTACACCCCTAGCTTCCCATTTAAAACCTATGTATTAGTTAGTATTTTCAGGAGTAAAGGGCTGTTAAATAACATAATCAATATATAATGAACAAACCGCAGGTCCTGAAAAATTATGTCTTTTCCTTTCAGAAGAAAGCATTGGGAATTTTAAGAATTTTTTTGCCAAACTTTTGCCCTTTTTCCTTTTTTTTCTCCCCAATCCTAAATGTATTTCCCAATCCTTATTTTACTTTCAAATCTAATTTAGATTTACGGATTTATTCTCCTCTAGACTCGATGTCTCACTGAGATTTCTTCAATCTTGCCCAACTCTCAGCTGTCATACATCCCTGTCATAAGCACTGCACTGGAAAAGACTGCAGATTAGAGGAAGTCTCCACCAACAAATCTTTAAACATCAATAGGTGGCTCTGCCCTTAAATGCAAAATCCAACATCTACTGTTTCCCATTGTAATCCATATCAAATTTTCCACTGCATTAATTCCATCAATACTTTTGTTCACATTACTGCTTGACTTGCCTGGTAGGACATCTTTGACAGTCAGAAGGAATGGTAAAAAAAGGCTTGAGAATGTTATCATTAAAAAGAGTACTTCACAGTCCCAGATGTTGTCTTTTGGATGAGATATTAAGTGTACAGTTAGCCTTACTGTACATAAAAAGTTCCCAGTACTCTACTCAAAGGAAAAAAAAAGGGTTTCTCCTAGTACAATGGATTTCATAAACTGCTTCAATCAACACTATCAGGCAAACTGATTAATTGGTCACTTATTTAATTTGCTATTTGCGCTGCATCAATGATATAAATTTGCCTACATAACAACGATTACACTTCAGAAGATGCAAATGCTTCAAGTTCAAAGTACCTTTAGTCCTGTGATATGTGCAATCATGTATGTCAGCAATGAGTAGCTGGCTATATTGAATGGGACACCAAGGCCCATATCTCCTGATCGCTGATACAGCTGACAGGATAGCTCTCCATTACACACATAGAACTGACATAGAGCATGGCAGGGAGGCAAAGCCATATGAGGAACATCTGCAGAATTAATCAGAAAATAATAAGTTAATTAAAGCAAAACAACAATGGGATTTGCTTTGTAGTAAAGTAGAAAATATATTCACTGAAATTAAGTTTGGGCACCAGATAGCAGCTTGAAGTCTTCAAATAAACTCAATTTAGCTATGCTGTTTGGTTTCCAGCTTACTTGACTAAATTACGTGTTAGCTTCACTAGCTGAGTCAAATTATAAGGATAAATTTCCATTAGTTTACCATTATAATAATTGCATATAGTAACAAAACTATAAAAATCAACCTAAAGGGATCTCAGTAGCTATGGATCACATTAATGCATCTACTATTTCCAACAGGAGCCATATTCTCGCACACCTTAGAATTTCCTTCAGTCATTAAAAGCCAATTTCAAGTGATTTACAAGGATGCTGCCAGGATTGGAGAGTTTCAGCTATATGGAGAGGCCATTTTCGCTGGAGTTTTGGAGGCTCTATAAATCTTATAGGAGGTTTAAAAAATCATGAAGGGCATGAATAGGGTGAATAGTCAAGGTCTTTTTCCGGGATAGGGGAATCCAAAACCAGAAGGCATAAGTTTGAGGTGAGAGGGGAAAGATTTAAAAGGGACATAAGGGGCATCTTTTTTTAAGCGGAGAGTAGTGCATGTTTGGAATGAGCTACCAGAGGAAGTGGAGGAGACAGGTACAATTACAACATTTAAAAGGCATCTGGATGGGTTATCGGATAGGAAGGAGTTAGAGGGAAAACGAGTCAATGGGAGACTAATTTAGGATATCTGGTCGGCATGGACAGGTTGGGCTGAAGAGTGTTTCCATCCGGAGTGCTTTATACGCTGCAACTGCCTTTGCTTTAGTGAGTCAGCCTAGCTCCCATACTCTATATTTTTAAGCTGAGAGCTTATAAGTTTGAAAAAGCTTGAAGCAAGGCAGCCGCATGAAGGAAAAACATTGCAATCTATCTTTACCAGACAGCTAAATATATGAACCTCACTACACTGCAGTCAACTGTAAGAATCTTGGCCAACTTCCCTGTCCTTAATGACAAGGATACCAAGTTCAATAATACTTGCAGGACTAGTAAGGAAATTAATATTTAATTACTAATTTAGCTTACTTATAATCAAAATATATCACTGATTGAATACATTAATAATTTGATCAATGACAACCACTGTAGACATTTAGTATTTTAGTGTTATATGACACTGTTTAACCTGACTTAAAGAAATGCACCACGAGATTTTGAACAGTATAAATGTAATGTCTTGGAGACCCTTTATTAGTTCAAATCCATTTCACAGAGCCAGCTTATGAGAAGTAGTTAACATCCTTCTACCCTGTTAAATCCTTACCGAGCAACAAATGAGGCGGACGGAGTTGCGAGTTATTTGGGGAGAAAATCTTGATAACAGCTGGTTCTGCACACAGTCTTTGTTTTAATTTGTAGTAGAATAGAAACAATTAAATTTGACTAAACAATTTTTGTAATTAAAATGTACTTTATAGCAGTGCGTTTGAGTTTAACAGAGTACAATTCTTACAATTTTAGTACTCTGGACCACGTATGTGTTGACTGAATATGTGAGTATCTCACTACTGCACCTTTTTTTAAAGCACGCTTTATAACAATACTTTGTGATCTTCTGCATTAGTTTTATGATTTAGTTATAAGCAACCTTTTCCACTATATGTGTTATCTTTTAAAAATCTAATTCCAGGCAAAATGAACGATCACTGATAAATTGATGTAAGTGCTTATTAAATATGACAATTAAATGAAAATTGGGTTCTGATAGCTGACATCTCACTTTCCTAAACAATTAGGTAAAGAAAATATTAAACTGGCCCTTTATCTTAGCAGAGTTATAAAGGAAACAACACCAAACCATAATGAAGCAGATGGATGAATAATTGACAATTGGAAGGACCAGTCAGGAGACAGTGGGAGGTGACATCAATCACCCTTAAAAGGCAATTAGAGAATGGTCAGGCATCCCTTAAAGCAATTAGCAATTACCTAGGCCAATCAGAATATAATGATGTAATCGATCATGCTGTTTGTTGCAGTTTGGAAAGAGTTAAATCAACAAGGGCAGTTCAACGAGGAAAATGTACACTAGTTGGAATCTAAAGTTATTCCACTGTACAATTGAAAACAGAAGTTCCAGGGGTTTGGAGACAGACCCTGTGTGTGTTGACCAAGTACCCTAAATTGAACTGGAAAATAAGGGCCATCGTACATAAGTAAAGTTGGGGTGGCCTGGTGGCTCAGTGGTTAGCACTGCTGCCTCACAGCACCAGGGACCCAGGTTCAATCCCAGCCTTGGGCAACTGCCTATGTGGAGTATGCACATTCTCCCAGTGTCTGAGTAGGTTTCCTTTGGCTGCTCCGGTTTCCTCCCTCAGTTCAAAGATGTGCGGGTCAAGTCAAGTGAATTGCCCAGTGTTAGGTGCATTAATCAGAGTGAAATGGCTCTGGGTGGGTTACTCGTAAGAGGGTCGGTGTGGACTTGTTGGGGCCGAAGGGCCTGTTTCCACACTTTAGGGAAGCTAATCTAATCAACCACATTGCTGGTGGTCTGGAATCATATGTAGGCCAGAACAGGAAACAATGACAGATTTCCTTGAGCGAACCAGAATTTTATTTGTTCCAATCAATGTTATATGGTTGCCATTGTACTAGCTTTTAATCACAGACTTTCTGAAGTGACATTTCATCTGTTATAGTGGTATTCAAACCCAAGCCCCCAGAACATTAGCCTAGGTTTCTGGATTAATAATCCAGTAACATTATTACTGTGCTACTACCACTTCTTTAATTTCTCAGCTTGTTTCTTTTTTACCTTTAGGGTTCCAAGCACACATGATGATTCTGCGATCATCAGGGTTGTTTCTAATGGTGTCAATTACATTCTGGAGTTGATCAACTCCTTGACCAGAGTAATCTGCAATCGTAAAGTAAGCAAATAATGAGAAAAGTGCCCCAAAGTACTCCATTCACCACATTTAAATTAGTTTTATTTGACTATTTCTTCCAATGGAAATAGCAATATCCTAGTAACTTAAAATTACCATATATACTCTTTTATAGGTCGAATTTTGAAGGCTTTTTTTAAAAGGTGAAATTAGGCAGTCAATTAGTACATGGGCACAAGCTTTGAGGGGCTGAAATTCATGCTGTATAGTGAAATACTGTTTTATTAGCAAAAATTGATTTGATCACATAACTAATCCAGGGTAAAGAAAAAAAAACAATGGATTACTGTAAAGGTAATTACCAGATAAAAACAAGCAGCCTGTACAAAATTTTAAAATGTTGATTTAACAAATGGAAATCCTGCAAAAATCACACTATTCCACATCATCACAGTCTGGTATAATGGCACACTTAAAAATTATTAAAATTTATTAAATTCCAAGTGTGTAAGTGTCTTGAACTTTCCTGCCAAATTCTTCCGTTTCCCTCCCATTTACTCTTTTATGTTATGAACCTTAGCAACATTAACACATTTGTCAAAGAATTAAGGATATACTGGCATGTAGCTAATTTATCTCACTTGTATTCAGATATAATGGCACAATTAAAATGATTAGCTTTTTAACAATATTAACTTTTGGATATATAGTGAACAGAGTACAATAAGCACCGATAGACGTAGCACTGGTCTGAATGAATGAACGAATCAATCAACCAAAACTTGCTGTAGTAAACTAAGTGCGGTAAGTAGAGGTATGAATGAATGAATAGAAATGCGATATAGTAAACAAAGAGCGACGAGTAGAGTTACTGGTCTGAATGAATAAATGAAATTTAATGCGTTATAGTAGGTTCAAATTATACACGAGATATATGGGAAATACAAAGATTTTTTGGCCAAAATAAGGGGTTGACTTGTACGTGAACACGACCTATACGCGAGTATGTACAGTAAACTGAGATTTGGTACAACATGTTAATCTTTCCTAACCTGCATGCATGTCCTTGTATTCAGCCCCAAAGTGCCTCCACTGGAAGCCATAAACAGGCCCCAAATCACCCTCCTCTCGGTTTGAAAATCCATGCTTGTCCAGAAAGTCTCGCGATCCATTGGCATCCCAAATTCTAACCCCCTTTTCTGACAACTCCTTAGAATTGGTAGATCCCTGAAATAAAATTGAAGATATAAATTGCCAACATTATTCCAGAAAGTAATAATGGAAAGTAAGTAAACCTCAGAAGGACTGAACAGACTATTTGTCTTCACTCTAAAACAGCATCCCAGAAATACTTGTAAATCAAACAGCCAAATGGAGGGTGAAAACTATAATCACAAAGGAACAGGTACTGAGAACTTAAAACTGAAGGAGTACAAGTTCCCAAGACCTTGCTGTAGAATTTTAAAACAGATTATACTGGAGGAAGTAAACATGTTGATTGTAATTTTGAGAGGCTGCAGGACTAAGGAAGCTGGAAACCCTTAGCACACTTTCTTTGAAACATTTCTACACTGGATATATGACAACCTAGGCCAGTATTTATTGCTCATCACTAATTGACCAGAGGTGGTAGTGGTGAGCTGCCTTCTTAATCACTGCAGTCCAGTTAGCATCACAAGATCCTCCTTTGCCATTGACAGTTGGTCAGACACACTAGACACAACACCTTTTGCCATACAAAGCCCAGGCACAAAAATGAGGTTTCGCACCATGAATCATCCAGCAATGTTGTCAATGCAAAAAACAGAAACTGCTATAAAACTTCAACTGGTCTGGCAGCATCTGGAACTTCTGAAGGGTCACTGTAAACAAAGGATTAACTTTTATTTTTTTCCCCACAGATGTTGCCAGTCCTTCTAAGTTTTTCCAGCAATGTCTGTATTTGTTTCTGATCCTCCTGCATCTGCAGTTTTCTTTCTTTAATGTTGTCAATGTACTTGAGGATGTTGTAGCCATGCCAGTCATCTTGATGCTGTGCAGATAGGAATGTCCACTGAAACCTCCTGACAACCCTAACCCTGCTCATTCTGTAAATATTCATACAAGATTTGGGGGTTTTTTTCATACAATTACAGCATTTAAAAGGCATCTGGATGGGTATATGATAGGAAGGGTTTAGAGGGATATGGGTCAAGTGCTGGTAAATGGGAGTAGGTTAATTTAGGATATCTGGTCGGCATGGACAAATTGGACCAAAGAGTCTGTTTCCATGCCGTACATCTCGATGACCACTTTAGAAAAGCACTTGCCAGATGTTTCATTATGCTGCTTTTGGCACAACTAACTCTGCCAACAGAAAACGTTTTGTGAACTTTGATTTTACCAACAATATGACTGACTATTTCCACTCATTTTGACTGCTGCAGCTGCCTCTTATGTACACTTCTCATTTTCCTATCATCAAGACATTTAAAGAGTCCAATTTAACTGCTGGGCTGGTAGTTTTCCTCGATCTCTTTGAGAAAGCTTCCTGTTACAGGAGATGCAGGAAAGCACTTGACCATGGTTGGGGGAAACAGCAGCATCTGTTCTTAGTTTCAATGGGTCAATGTAAATAAGGTGATAACATTTGTTCACTTGTGGAATGTATGGCAGTATTTCCTTCTCCCCCCATGTTGGATAACTGAGTTTCTGGTTTATACTGAAGACTCTTAACAAAACTCATACTCAATAGGAAAATAACTTGTAATTTAATAAGCTGAATGGAATATGCACTTAACAGAAGAATCCTGATTACATTCTCACGTATACCACACTGAGCAGATTTGAATTTATGAAGCTCAGTGCCCTAATCTTGACTGTTCTGGAATGTGAATGTCTCATTACCCCAATAAGCTAGGAAAAAAACAAACCCTGAAACTGACATAGTAAGAAAGTTGCAAGATGTTCATGTGTGAGAAAGAGAGAGAGAAAACAGTCCTCTGAAAATTACATTCACTGACGTAATGGCTCAAGGGACTCAGTGAGGGAGCGACAGGATGGAAACTGATGTAAAAGGTTAACTCTTTGTGGTCTGATTGGAGTGTACACTTGCTTGTCATGGATTGAATGTTTGTGTTGTTCCCTGGAGCTAGAGATCCGGGAATGTTATGAATTTAATTTGCATTTTTGGAATTTATGATATTAAAAGAAAACGTCATTTTGTAGTATGATAGTGGGCATGTTAGCTGAGCGAGGTTACCTCATGACCTTTCCCACATAATTTAAACTAGTCTCTTGTTACGATGTACTGTTAAGGTGATCTGGCCAAAGGAATTGACCATTTGGCCTGGCTTGGGTCAGGGTTCCCACTTTGATGTACATTTAGCTTAATTAGTCAAGCGTACTCAGACCTGTCAATGAATTTCTCTTCCTCTGTAAGCCTTTGCTAATTTATTGCTGCTTATCTGATTAAGGACATATAGTGTTTTTGTAATTTTAATACAAATTTCTGTATAAAGACAGCTTGTTTGCAGGAATAAAGGGAGTAGCCCGAGACAGCTCTTGGGGGTTAAAGCTGGCACCGCGACTCTGCTAATGGTTTTAAACTCTTAGCTCAAGCCTGGCTTGTAGGTATCTACGTTCTCGTGTAACATTTATGCCATTGATAAATAAGGCTAACAATTTAAATTAAACTGTAAGAGTTTTATAATCTAGACTACCACAGAGTATGATCTCTGGGACAAACAGAGAGGGGCTTACAGGTCAAGTCCATCAGGGATTCCCTGAGCTGACTCAAATAGGTACTTTAACATCAATAAGGCAGCTCATTTCCACCACTTGCTGTGTTGCTGACTAAAGTTTAAAAAAGCCTGAGTAGCACAGATTCAGATGTCTCCTCTTCCACTCTGTCAACTACTTTTTTAATTTCTTTAACTTTTCGAAGTGCTGATCAGGTTCTAGCATAAGATGACTGATGCAGGATGATCCACAACGTAAAAGAGAAAGATCAATGTGAAGAAACACGCCCTTTAAAAAAAAAGTTAAGTAAAATAATACGATACAGGGCAATGTTAAATAAGTAGTACCTGTCTTAGAAATTACTTCTTTTGCATTACAAATGATAAAAGTATTCAAGGTTAGAAGAGTATCTTGACTGTCTTGTCCCCACACATGGAGATCAGTTTACTGACTCCACTACAAGACAATAGGTGTCTTCTACTATCTCACTATTCCATGGCTTTAAAATTTTAGAGATATACAGCATGGCAACAGACCCTTCGGTCCAACTCGTCCATGCCAACAAGTTCCATTTGCCAGCATTTCACCCATATCTCTCTAAATCCTTCCTATTCATATATCCATCCAGATGCCTTTGAAATGTTGCAATTATATTACACCATTTAGCTGAATTAAACTCCATTTGCAACTTCTCAGCCCATTGGCTCATCTGATCAAGATCCCGTTGTAATCGGAGGTAACCTTCTTCGCTGTCCACTACACCTCCAACTTTGGTATCATCTGCAAACTTACTAACTGTGTCTTATGCTCACATCCAAATCATTTACATAAAATGATGAAAAGTAGTGAACCCAGCACCTATCCTTGTGACACTCCTCTGGTCACAGGCCTCCACCACCACCCTCTGTCTTTACCTTTGAGCCAGTTCTGTATCCAAATGGCTAGTTCTCCCTGTATTCCATGAGATCTAACCTCGCTAACCAATCTCCCATGGGGAATCTTGTCGAATGCCTGACTGAAGTCCATATGGATCACATCCACCACCATCAAGCTTCTTTGTTACTTCTTCAAAACAAAACTCAGTCAAGTTTGTGAGACATGATTTCCCATGCACAAAGCCATGTTGACTATCCTGAATCAGTCCTTGCCTTTCCAAATACATATATATCTTGGCCCTCCGGATTCCCTCAACAACTTGCCCCACCACCGACGTAAGGCTCATTGGTCTGTAGTTCCCTGGCTTGATCTTACCATCCTTCTTAAACAGTGGCACCACATTTGCCAACCTCCCGTCTTTCGTCACCTCACCTGTGACTATTGATGATATAAATATCTCAGCAAGAGTCCCAGCAATCACTTCCCTAGCTTCCCACAGAGTTCTAGGGTACACCTGATCAGGTCCTGGTGATTTATCCACTTCTATGCATTTCAAGACATCGAGCACTTCCTCCTCTGTAATATGGATATTTTTCAAGATGTCACCATCTATTTCTCTACATTCTATATCTTCCATGTCCTTTTCCACAGTAAATACTGATGCAAAATACTCCTTTAATATCTACCCCATCTCCTGCAGCTCCACACAAAGGCACCTTGCTGATCTTCGAGTGGTCCTATTCTCTCCCTAGGTACCCTTTTGTCCTTAATGTATTTGTAAAAACCCTTTGGATTCTCCTTAACTGTATTTGCCAAAGCTACATCATGTCTCCTTTTTGCCCTCCTGATTCCCCTCTTAAGTATACTCCTACTGCCTCTAAGGACTCGATCAATCCTATCTATACCTGTCATATGCTTCCTTTTTCCTAATCAAACCCTCAATTTCTTTAAGCATCCAGCATTCCCTTTCACCCCAACAGGAATATACTGTAACAACTTTCCTATAGCAGGGAGACCAGAAGTGAATGCAGTATTTCAATAGTGATGTAACTATAGAACCATAGAGTCAGAGATGTTCAGCATGGAAACAGACCCTTCGGTCCAACTCGTCCAAACCGACCAGATATCCATACTCACCCTAGTTCCATTTTCCACCACTTGGCCCATATCCCTCCAAACCCTTCCTATTCATATACCCATCCAGATGCCTTTTAAATACTGTAATTGTACCAGCCTCCACCACTTCCTCTGGCAGCTAATTTCATACCCGTACCACCGTGTGTGAAGTAGTTGCCCTTAGGTCCCTTAAAATATCTTTCCCCTCTCACCCTAAACTTATGCCCTCTTGTTCGGACTCCCCCACCCCAGGGACTATTTACCCTATCCATGCTCATGATTTTTATAAACCTCTATAAAGTCACCCCTCAGTCTTCAACACACCAGTGAAAATCAGCCCCAGCCTATTCAGCCTCTCCCTATAGCTCAAATCCTCCAACCCCGGCAACATCCTTGTAAATCTTTTCTGAACCCTTTCAAGTTTCATAACATCCTTCCGATAGGAAGGAGACCAGAATTGCACACAATATTCCAAAAGTGGCCTAACCAACGTCCTGTACAGTTACATGATCTTCCAACTCCTATACTCAAAGTACTGACCGATAAAGGCAAGCATCCCAAATGGCTTCTTCACTGTCCTATCTACCTGCAACTTTTCTACTCTACTTTTAAGGAATTACAAAACTGCACTCTAAGGTCTCTTTGTTCAGCAACACTCTCCAGGACCTTACTATTAAATGAATAAGTCCTGCCCTGACTTGCCTTTCCAAAATGCAACACTTCATATATATCTAAATTAAATTCCATCTGATCAAAATACCATTGTACTCCAAGGTAACTTTCTTTGCTGTCCACCTCCAATTCAGGTATCATCTGCAAATTTACTAACAACACCTCATATGTTCACCATCCAAACCATTTATATAAAATGACAAAAAGCAGTGGACCCAGCACCAATCTTTGTGGCACACCACTGATCACAGGGCTAAAAAAAAAACAACCCTCCACCACTACCCTCTATCTTCTACCTTCAAGCCATTTCTAAATTCAAAATGTCTAGTTCTCCTAGTATTCCATGTGATCTAACCTTGCTAACCAGTCTACCATGAGGAACCTTGTCGAACGCCTTACTGAAGTCCATATAGCTTGCTTCCACTGCACTTATCTCATCAATCCTCTTGGGTACTTCTTCAAACTCAATCAAGTTAGTGAGGCACGATTTCACACAAAGCCACATTGACTACAAGTAATCTGTCCTTGCCTTTCCAAATACATGTAAATCCTGTCCCTCAGGATTTCTTCCAACAACTTGCCCACCACAGATATCGGGCTCACCGGGTCTATAGGCTTTTCCTTACCATCTTTCTTAAATAGTGGTACTACGTTAGCCAACCTCCAGTCTTCCGGCACCTCACCAATAGCTGTTGAGGATTCAAATATCTCAGCAAGGGGCTCAGTAATCACTTCCCTAGCTCCACAGAGTTCTGTGCTACACCTGATCAGGTCCTGGGGATTTATCCACTGTTATACAATTTAAGAGGTGTACAGTGACGCCTCATCTTTAATAATGGACATTTTTCAAAATGTCACTATTTATTTCCCCATGTTGCCTATCTTCCATGTCCTTCTCCAGAGTAAACAATGATGAAAAATACTTGTTTAGTACCTCCTCCCTCTCCTGCAGTCCCACACAGGTGGTCTTGCTGACCTTTACAGGGTCCTATTCTCTCTAGTTACCCAGTTGTCTTTAATGTATTTGTAGAATCCCTTTGGATTCTCTTTAACCCTATTTGCCAAAGCTTTCTCAAGTCATCTTTTTGACCTCCTGATTTGATCTTTGAACTATACACTTACTGACTTCATACTCTTCTAGGGATCCACTCGATAAGTGACATGTTTCCTTTATTTGTCTTAACCAAAACCCCAACTTGTCTAGTCATCCAGCATTCTCTACACCTACCAGTGCTTGCCCTTCACATGAACTGGAACATACTGTCTCTGGACACTCGTTATCTCATTTTTGAAGGCTTCCCATTTTTCCAACTGTCCCTGTACTTGTGAACATCCACACCCAATCTTTTGAAAGTTCTTGCCTAATACGGTACAAATTAGCCTCTCTCTAATTTAGAACTTTGTTTTAGATCTGGTCTATCCTTTTCCATCACTATTTTAAAACTAATAGAATTATAATCACTGGCCCCAAAGTGCTCCCCAATTGACTTCTCAGCCCTGCCTTATTTCCCAAGAGTAGGTCAAGTTTTGCACCTTCTCTCATAGTTACATCCACATACTAAATCAGAAACTTTTGTACACCGTTAAATTTCTCTCCATCTAAAACTTAACACTATGGCATTCCCAGTTTGGAAAGTTAAAATGTCCTACTATAATCACCTTATTATTCTTACAGAAACTAAGATCTCCTTTGGTTTCTCAATTTCGCACTATTAATCAGGGCATGCCTAATTTTTATTTTGCATATCATCATAACAGGCTATCGCTGTCCTTTCAGCTGTTGCTCGTTTCACCTTCCCAACCTTTCTGCTCTTCTACCACTGTCTCAGATTTGACTCCTTCTCAGGAGAAGCAACACTAACTACCCCATCCTACTCATTTTCTGTTCCATTCATTGACAGAAGTTCATAAAGTCAGCAATGAGTCAGCTTACACTGTCACTTTCCACATTCTTGCCATCCATGAGTTACAATGACTTCATAACCTTGACAAATCTGGCCAAGAGGTGATGGCACCTTCCCTTTTGACTATATCTTCGCGCATTTACCTTGTCCAAATTGTCAGTTAACACTTTGCACTTTATTCCTCTAGCAACTTTTCACAATCTTACCTTATTCCACACATGTCTTGGCCTCTTTTAAAAATATAAATCTACCATTTCAACCAAGTTGCATGCAAGTTTCTCACCTTGGTAAATATATCGATTTCTCCCCCTGCATTTCATACCAAATCATTTCTGGTTCTCATTGATTTCAACTTTCATTGCAAGTCATCTTATTTTCTTCTCTGAATTCATTGTCCTCAATTTTTCTCCAAGTCTCTCCCTACATGTAAATGCCCCAATTCATATTCACGGGTGTTTGTATGCAGTCCCTTTTAATTTGTAAATAATTCAATTTAAAATAATCGATGCTGCAATCTTACACTAACCTTTTATATTATTAGCAAATATTAAATCAACAGTGATGTCAAAAATGGAATATTATACAAGTCGAGGCTTAATTGGCTTTAATTTTGGGAAGTCGTCTTAGATTGCAGTTAGATGCATGTGGAATAACTAAGTGAAAGCAGAGAAGTGCAATACCATTGGCACATGCTAGAGAAGGAACTAGGAAGCTTGACAGCAAAGACTGGGGTAACTGGAGCAATAGATGTATTAGGAGTGCTAGAGGAATTTGATGGGGATTAAGAGTCTATTTTTCATCAAATCCCGAAGGAAGTCAAGAGAGGTAAAATAAAGTTGTAAACATTCTTTAACAAGCTTGCCTATAGTGTTCACATGAGGCATACAGCAGAATTTTTAAAAAGTGCAAGGAGTCTAGGAAACAAATTACAAAGGGAGCTTGACAATTTACACACCTCAGTTAAGATGGGAGACTTAAGTGCGTAATGAGGCTTGTTAAGAGAAAAGAATTGGAACAGCAGTTACAAACAGAAAATACAAGGATTGAGGAAGAGGGAGAGGGAGAAGATTCAGGGAAATAACCTAGCATTCTTGTTGGAAGGAAGTCTGGAGTTTTCCTACCGGAGGGAAAGATTAGTACTACTGAAGATGACCAAATTCTGCAAGACATCAGGGACAAACACTCCTCCACTCCAAAACCACTGCCTCGCTCCTCAATTCCACAGGTCAGCTTCACAATTAATAAAGCATTCTCATCTGTTAAGTCATAGATTTTCCTTCTTTATCTAATGAAAAGGCATATTGGATATAAACTGCTATGTCTGAAACTTTCTAAAAATTGTTTATAAAATGGTAAACTACCTATATTAGGTAATTGTGATCATGAAGGAGTTGAGGGACTTGAGTAGTAAAGAGTTACTATGAAAATAATTTCATTCAGATATGATTGGTAGCCTGGAGTTCATTGTTGAAATGTTGTGCAACATGTAAGATAGCATGTGTAAACAAAGGTTTTTATTGTTAGAATGTGGGAGCAGATAAAGACCTTTTTCTCTTGCTGGTTGTGTTACCTAATCACAGACCTCTCTCTCCCTTTCTGTGTCAGAGAAATCAAAACTGTGTCAAACACAGTTTGCTCAACAAAATGCCTACTTTGCTGTGGTTTCTGCACAAAATAGCAGTACCCTGCTAGATGTTTTTTTATACTTTGAAATGGATGCAATCCCAAAATGTGAATTGTTTCCACATTAGGTATTAGGTTAACTCAGGTGAAGAAAATACTTCAATCTACATTTCTTTGTAAAAGGTTAATTGCCTTTGCTTATCTGACTTGAACATTACAGCTCTCATTCTTTCAAATGTGTGTTGTGGACCACAACAAAACCCCTCAAAACATTCATTTAGCCTAGACCCTACCTTTTTTAAAGTAGGAAAAGGGTAAGTGTAAGGCATTATGCTCCAGATGCAATTTAATTGGTCAAGCTACTCAACACTGAGCAAAACACACTATTTTTACACTAATTAAAGTACAGACAAAATTAAAAAAAATTGGCTTAATTGTAATTCTATCGAAATGCTTAGCTGTTCCATTATAGTAACATCCCATAAACACCCTTGGCAAAGGCAAACCTCAGTCAGATAGATTGTCTCACATACAATTCTAGCATCAGGAAAAGAATCCCAGCTTTTAGTTGTAAGAGAGGAATAACAGCTTCCACATCCAGCTTCAAGACCTTAGCAACGACTGCTGAAGGCTAAAACTAAAAAGAAATCCTGATTCTCTGGAGCTTGACCGCACCCATTCAGACTGTTTCTATTGTTCCAACATTTAAAAAAAAAGGCCTCACAAGCAGTTTACTTTATTGACTTTGGAGCAAACTATTTGGCCACCTGTCTCAATCCCTCTTGACATGCAAAACAAAAGGACAAAATATACCTCAAAGCCATAATGTCTTCATACCTTACCCCCCCCACCTTAAAGAAAAATGATCAATATACAACGATGGCTTCATTTTTAAAAACTTTTAGTTTTATGCTATTAGTACACAAAAATACATATACATTATGATTCTAAGCATGCAAACATTCATTCCAACAGTCCACATTACCCCTGTCACCGAATGCCTCAGTTTTCCTTCAAAGATGTGACGGGTTAGCAATTATGTTCTCTCTTTCTGCCATGTGTATAATTTTCAAATTGAATGGCTGCATGATTAAACTCCATCTAAACAATCTGGAATTTCTATCCTTAATTCTTACAATAACTAAGGGATTTTGATCAGTATATACAATTGTCTCAGACATCTTACTCACAGTATGTAAAATTGCTCAAATGCTGCAACACCAACATAAAGTTCAGGGTTTCCTTTTCAACTGTGGAATATTTTTAATCGATGAGTATTCAGTTTTCTGGAAAAAATACCCAATAGGCCTTTCTATGTTCTCAGCGTCTTCCTGCAAAAGTACAGTACCAACACCCACATGTCTCCATCGACAGCCACCTTGAATATTTAGGTATGGCTAACACCAGGGCAGTGGTTAACAGCTTTCAGGCTGTCAACTGCCTTTTTAACATTCATTCGTCCACTGAAATTTTCTGCACTTCAAGTCAGTCAGTGGAGCAACCACATTGCTAAAACTCAGTACAAACTTCTGACAAATTCACTCAGTCCCAGAAATCATAGCACTTCCCTCTTTGTCAATAGTATGGGAAATTCTCCAATAACCTTTGTTTTCACATCCCGTGAGGTCACCTGTCTATGTCCAATAACATGGCCCAGGAAGGTGACTTGGGCTTTTGCAAACTCAGTCTTAGCCAGGTTTATCACCAAGCCTATTCCTGGAAGTCAAATCGAACAATTCCGATAGATGCTCCAAATGTCCCATCCACGTGTGACTAAAAATCACCAGGTTGTTGATGTACATCACACAATTAGATAATTCCAAAATAACTTTATTGGTTAGTCTTTAACAGATGGTTGGTGCATTTTTTTCCATACCAAATGGCATGACTTTAAACTGGGACAGTCCATTCGGTGTTACTCTTTCAGACAAAGGAATCTGCCACTATCCTAGTAGGTCCAACTTAGATATATATGTTGCTTGTCCCACCTTCTCAAAACAGTCTTCCAAACTTGGAATAGGATATGAATCAGACTTTATAACTGCACTGACATTGCAATAGTCTACACACAAACATTGGATACCATCTGACTTTGGTACTATTACTAAGGGTGATCTCCATTCACCGCAACTCACTTTAATCATATTGTCTTTATAGCATGCATTCAAATCTCTTTGAGCTTATGCCAACTTTAGAGGGTTAAGTCGATAAGAATGTTGCTGAATTGGAACAGCATTTCCTCTATCTATAATTATTTGTAACTAGATAAGCAATTCCGAGCTTATTCCCACATCTCCCCATGTGGATTGTAATAACTTTTTCAGGTCATTTTGAAGTTCCTCTGGAAAGTATCTACCCCAAATTTTAAGAACTTCCTCATTGTCCAATTTAACTTGAGGAATGTTCAATTCAGAATTATCTGAACTCTGTTGTAACCAGTAACACATTCTCCTTTTGCTTTCCTTCCCTATCAAAATACTTTTAAAGTATGTCCACATGACATTCAGATTTCTTCCTATCTGGTGTTCTTATCAAATAATTCATCTCAATTTCCTTTCAATTTCATAAAGTCCACTAAAACTTGCCCTCACCTACCACTAGAAGTAACACTAAAAGTTTATTCCCATGAGAAAAATTGTGAATACTTGACTTCTTGTCTGTTTCCTGTTTCATCATAGAGGCATAGAGATATACAGGAGAGAAACAAACCCTTCAGTCCAACTCGTCTGTGCCAACCAGATATCCAAAATTAATCTAGTCCCATTTGTCCACACTTGGCCCATGTGCCTCTAACCCTTCCTATTCATGTACATATACAGATGCTTTTTAAATGTTGTAATTGTACAAGCCTCCACCACTGCTCTGGCAGCTCAATTCATACATGCACCATACTGTGTGAAAAGGTTACCCCTTAGATCCATCTTAAACCTTTCCCCTCTCACACTAAGCCTAAGCCCTCTAGTTCTGGACTCTCACAATCCAGGGAAAAAGACCATTGCGATTTACCATATGCATGCCCCTCAAGATTTTATAAACCTCTATTAGGCCATCCCTCAGCCTGGGCTAATCCACGAAAAACAGGCCCAATCCATTCAAACTCTCCCTATAGCTCAAATCCTAAAACCCTGACAATACCCTTGTAAATCTTTTTTTGAACCCTTTCAAGTTTCACAACATCCTTGCCATAGGAGAGACACCAGAATTGCATACAATGTTCCAAAAGTGACCTAACCAATGTCCTGTACAGCTGCGAAATGACCTCCCATCTTCTATACTCAATGCTCTGTCCAATAAAGGAAAGCATATCATATTCCTTCTTCATTATCCTATCTACCTGTGATGCTACTTTCAAGGAACTATGAACCTGCACGCAGAGGTTTCTTTGTTCAGCAACACTCTACAGGACCTTACCATTAAATATACAAGTCGCGCTCTGATTTGTCTTTCTAAAATGCAGCACCTCACATTCCTCTAAATTAAACTCCACCTACCACTCCTTGCCCACTGGCCCATCCAATCAAAATCTTATTGTATTCTGAGGTAACCTTCTTCGCTGTCCACTAAATCTCCAATTTTGGTGTTGTCTGCAAACTTACTAACTATATCTCCTATGTTTACATCCAAGTCATTTATATAAATGAGGAGAAGCAGTGGATCTAGCACCAATCTTTGTGTCACACCACTAGTCACAGGCCTCCAGTCTGAAAAACAATCCTCCATCACCACCTTGTCTTCTACCTTTGAGTCAGTTCTGCATCCAAATGGCTGTTCTCCCTATATTGCATATGATCTAACCTTGCATGAGGAGCCTTGTTGAAGCCCATACCGATGATGTCCATCGCTCGACCCTCAATCCTCTTGTTACAGCTTCAAAAAAAAACTCAAATTAAATTAGTGAGACATAATTTCCCACACACAAAGCCATGCTGACTATCCCTCATCAGTCCTTGCCTATCTCAATAAATGTAAATCTTGTCCCTCAGGATTCCCTCAAACAACTTGCACAGCACCAATATCAGGCTCACTGGTCTATAGTTCATTGGCTTTTCCTTACCACCTTTCTTACATAGTGGCACCATATTACCCAACCTCCAGTCTTCCGACACCTCACCCTGTGACTATCAATGATCCAAATATCTCAGCAAGTGGCCGAGCAATCACTTCCCCAGCTTCCTACAGAATTCTAGGATAGACCTGATCAGGTCCTGGGTATTTATCCACCTTTATGTGCTTCAAGATAGTCAGCACCACCTCCTCTGTAACATGGATATTTTCCAAGATGCCACCAACTATTTCCGCTCATTCTGTCTTCCATATCTTTCTCCACAGCAAACACGGATGCAAAATACTCCTTTAGTATCTCCCCCATCTCTTGTACTTCTTTGAGGAGTCCTATTCTCTCCCTACTTACCCTTTTGTCCTTGATGAATTTATAAAATCCATTTGGATTTCCCTTAAACCTATTTGCCAAAGCCTATGTCTTCTTTTTGCCCTCCTGATTTCCCTCTTAAGTTCACTCCTTCTGTCTTCATAGTCTAAGGATTCACTTGATCTGTTGTCTATACCCTTAATATGCTTCCTTTGCTTTTCTTGACCAAAACTTCAATTTCTCTAGTCATCCAGCATTCCCTACACCTACCAGCCTTGCCTTTCACCCTAAAAGGAACATACATGCTGTTCTAATTTCAAATGGTATTTAGCCAACAGCCCCCCCTCTATTTATTCATTCCCTAAAATTTAAACAGTCCAAGTATGCGATCTCTGACTCACCAATTTCTCCTTAATTAATTAAAATGGTTCTCAATTAATGCCCAAAAACTAATTCAAATGGACTGAAGTTAGTTGATTCATTAGATGCATCCCTAATTGTAAAAAATACAAATGGAATTCCTTTATCCCAATTGCCTGGATAGTCTTGACTTAAAGCCCTCAATGTGGTCTTCAAAGTTTGATGTCACTGTTCTAATACTCACTGCAATTCTGGATGGTATGCAGTGGATTTGAATTGTTTTATTACTAAGTCATCCAAAAATTCCTTGAGTAACTTTACTGTAAAATTTGACCCTTCAGATTGAATTTCTGTGGGTAGTCTGTCTCTAGGTTTCAAAAAAAAATGAGTAGCTCTTCAACAATCCTTTTAGTGTGATATTGGGTAATGGAATGGCTACTGGAAATCTAGTAGACACATACATTATGGTCAACAAATACAGATTTTTTGTTTTAGGCCCAGGTCCTATGTAATTAATTAAGACTCCTGTAAAATGTTTCTCAAAAATGCAGGAATGGACATTAAGAGTGCTGGTTTTATCACTGCCTGAGGTTTTCCAATTATCTGACAGGTACATATCCAGTAAAATTCAACCACAACACTATGCAGCTAAGGCCAATAAAAATGCTTTTGTATTTTGGCTTGAATTATCTTTATTCCTAAATGATGTCCTACCCGTAATTCATGTGCTACCCACAACACCTCCTTCCTATAACCCACTGGTGATACAACTTGATAAACTACTTGTCCCATTTCTCATCCGCCAGAGTGCGTGATGGTTTCCATTTCCTCATCAAGACTTCATTTTTAAAATAGTAACATTCTGGGATTTACTCAGATTCTTCTTCAGTGTAAGATTTTTGATACATCTGCTTTAGTTTTTAATTTTTCTATTATAATTCAGCTAATTTCTCTGGAAGTAAAAATCTCCATTTTGTCCTCAGCCTATTTTCATTTTTTTCTCAACCATTTGATCAGACATAGTCTCCGACAATTGAACTTCAACTTCCTTATCTTTATTCTTTGATTTCTCCTCCTGCTTCAACTTGTAACTTTGTGACCTTGTTACCACACAGTCAGGAAATATTCTAGGATATACTTCAATTGGTTGACTTTCGACTGACTTTTCAACCATAGTAGTCATCACTTCCAACTGTACTTCCAGCTTTATTACCACCAAGAATAAACTATATGTCTGGAACCAAGAATTTCTCTTTAATTCCTACCACCACTTCACCTGACTCTCCAAGCTCACTTTATACAATGGAACACTGCTATTCTCATCATGAACTCCCCATATTACCACTTTTTCTGCCAATACTCCTTTTGTATAAAATACCTCATCATCACTCACCAAAGTTTGATTTGTTTCCAAATCTTTTAAAATCTTAACTTCAGTACCTGCTTCTCCTGGCATACATAAGTAAAGCATACCCATGTAAGTAAGTGCTTTAAAGAGATCTGGCACTTTCTTATTAACCAACCCCTGGCCAGACTGTACATTCTGGTGCAGCTTTTTACCTTCCACTGTGCTTTCCTTTACCACTTCAATAAAACTCACTGGCTTATCTTATTATCTACCTTCCTGTTGTTTTTTCTAACCATCAACACTGACTAAATGTCATAGAGTCGTACAGCACAGAAACAGACTCTTCGATCCAACTTGTCTATGCCGACCAGATATCCCAACCTAATCTAGTCCCAGTTGCCAGCACCCAGCCCATATCCCTCCAAACCCTTCCTATTCATATACTGATCCAGATGTCTTTTAAATGTTGCAATTGTACTAGCCTCCACCACTTCTTCTGGCAGCTCATTCCATACATGTACCACTCCTTGCATGAAAACTTATCACCCTAAACTTATGCCCTCGAGTTCTGGACTCTCCCACCCCAGGGAAAGACCTTGTCTATTTATCCTATTCATGCCCCTCATGATTTTCTAAACCACTATAAGGTCACCCCTCAGCCTCCGACGCTCCAGGGAAAACAGCCCAAGCCTGTTCAAACTCTCCCTATACCTCAAACCCTGGCAACAACTTTGTAAATCTTTTCTGAACCCTTTCTAGTTTCACAACATTCTTCTGATAGGAAGGAAACCATAAATGCACGCAATATTCCAAAAATGGCTAAACCAATGTCCTGTAAGCTGCAACATTACCTCCCAACTCCGATACTCAATACTGACCAATAAACAAAGCATACTAAATGCCTTCTTCACTATCCTACCTGCCTGCGACTCTACTTTCAAGGAACTATGAACTCCATGAGGAGTCTCTTTGTTCAGTACACTACCTAGGACCTTACCATTAAATGTATAAGTCCTGCTAAGATTTGCTTTTCCAAAAAGCAGCACCTTGCATTATTTAAACTCCACCTGCCACTCCTCAGCCCATTGGCCCATCTCATCAAGATCCTGTTGTAATCGGAAGTAATCTTCTTCACAGTCCACTACACCTCCAATTTTGGTTTCATCTGCAAACTTACTAACTATACCTCTTATGCTCACATCCAAATCATTTACATAAATGACAAAATATAGTGGACCCAGTACAGATCCTTATGGCACTCCACTGGTCAGGCTTCCAGTCTGAAAAACAATCCTCCACCACCGTCCTCAGTCTTCCACCTTTGAGCCAGTTCTGTATCCAAATGGCATGTTCTCCCTGTATTCTGTGAGATCTAACCTTGCTAACCAGTCTCCCATGGGGAACCTTGTCAATTGCTTTATTGGAGTCCATATAGGTCACATCTACCGCTCTGCCCGCATCAATCCTCTTTGTTACTTCTTCAAAAATAAACTCAATCAAGTTTGTGAGACATGAATTCCCACACACAAAGCCATGTTGACTATCGCTAATCAGTCCTTGCCTTTCCAAATACATGAACATCCTGTCCCTCAGGAGTCCCACCAACAACTTGCTCACCACCAACCTTAAACTCACCAGTCTATACTTCCCTGGCTTATCCTTACCACCTTTCTTAAATACTGGCAGCACATTAGCCAACCTCCAGTCTTCTAGTACCTTACTTATGACCATTGATGATACAAATATCTCAGCAAGGGGCCCAGCAATCACTTCCCCAGCTTCCAACAGAGTTCTAGGGTATACCTGATCAGGTCCTGGGGATTTATCCACTTTTATACGTTTCAAGACATTCAGCACTACCTCTTCTGTAATACGGACATTTTTCAAGATGGCACCATCTATTTCCCTACATTCTGAATCTTCCATGTCCTTCTCCGTAATAAACTCCGATGCAAAATACTCGTTTAGTATCTCCCCCATCTCCACACAAAGGTCGCCTTGCTGATCTTTGAGGGGCCCTATTCTCTCCCTAGTTAACCTTTCGTTGTTAATATATTTAGAAACACCCTTTGGATTCTCCTTAACCCTATTTGCCAAAGCTATCGCATGCCCCTTCTTGTCCTTCCGATTTCTCTCTTAAGTATATTCCTACTGCCTTTATACTCTTCCAAGGATTCACTCAATCTATCCTGTCTATACCTGACACATGCTTCCTTCTTTTTCTTAACCAAACCCTCAATTTGTGTAGTCATCCAGCATTCCCTAAACCTACCAGCCTTTTCTTTCACCCCAACAGGAATATACTTTCTCTGGACTCTCATTATCTTATTTCTAAAGGCTTCCCATTTTCCACCCATCCCCTTACCTGCAAACTCCTGCCCCCAATCAGCTTTTGAAAGTTCCTGCCTGATACCAAAATAACCTTCCTCCAATTTAGAACTTCAACTTTTAGATTTGATCTATCCTTTTCCGTCACTATTTTCAAACAAATAGAATTATGGTCGCTGACCCCAAAGTGCTCTCCCACTGACACTTCAGTCACCTGCTCTGCCTTATTTCGCAAGAGTAGGTCAAGTTTTGCACCTTTTCGAGTAAATACATCCACATACAGAATCAAAATTTCCTTGAACACACTTGACAAAGGCCTCTCTATCTAAACCCTTAACACTATGGCAGTCCCAATCTATAATTAGAAAGTTAAAATCGCCTATTACAACCAGCCTATTATTCTTACAGAGAACTGAAATTTGTTTCTCTATTTTCCACTGATTATTAGGGGGCCTATAATACAATCCCAATAAGGCGATTATCCCTTTCCTGTTTCTCAGTTCCACCCAAATAACTTCTCTGGATGTAGTTCCGGGAATATCCTCTCTCAGTTCAGCTGCAATGGCTTAACAAAAATGCCACTCCCCCTCCTTTCTTGCCTCCCTTTCTGTCCTTCCTGTAGCATTTGTATCCTGGAACATTAAGCTGCCAGTCCTGCCCATTCCTAAGCCACGTTTCTGTAAGTGCTGTGATATCCCAGTCCCATGTTCCTAACTATGCCCTGAGTTCATCTGCCTTCCCTGTTAGGCCTCTTGCATTGAAATAAATGCAGTTTAATTTATCAGTCCTACCTTGTTCTCTGCTTTGTCCCTGCTTGCCCTGACTGTTTTTGACTCACTTCTTTTCTCAATTATACCAGTCTCAGATTGATCTCTTTCATCACTATCTCAGTCCCACCCCCCATCTTACTAGTTTAAATCCTCTCAAGCAGTTCTAGCAAATCTCCCTGCCAGTATATTAGTCCCCTTCCAATTTAGGTGCAATCCATCCTTCTTGTACAGGTCACTTCTACCCCAAAGAGATTCCAATGATCCAAAAGTGTGAATCCTTCTCCCATACACCAGCTCCTCAGCCATGCATTCATCTGCTCTATCCTCCTATTCTTATCCTCACTTGCTGGTAGCACCGGGAGTAATCCAGTTATTACTACTCTGGAGGACCTCCTTTTTAAATTCCTGCCTAACTCTCTATATCCTCCCTGCAGAATCTTATCCTTTTCCTTTCCTATGTCGTTGGTTCCAATGTGTACAGTGACCTCCTGCTGGGCCCCCTCCCCCTGGAGAACATTCTGCACCCTCTCTGAGGCATCCTTGATCCTAACACCAGGGCAGCAACATCATTCTGATTTTTTGCTGCTGGCCACAGAAACATCTGTCTGTGCCTCAGACTAGAGAGTCCCCTAACACAACTAATCTGTTGAAACCTGACGTGTCATCCAGTTTTCCTCCCCTCAGTCGAATTCTCCTGAGAATCCATCACCACCTACATTTTACAAAACAGCATACTTGTTTGAAATGGGGATAGCCACAGAGGACGCCTGCACTACTGGCCTTCCTCTCTTACCTCTCCTGAAGTTAACCCATCTGTGTGATTATATCTGTGACTTTTCTCCCTTCCTATAACTGCCACCGTACCATGCTGCCCTTGTAAATTCCTCATCGCCTCGCCAACCGATCCACTCGAACTGATAATCCTCTGTAACACAAACTGTCCCTAAACTCCCACATCTGACAAGAGCATATCATTCTACTAAGAGTGATTTTTGCTTTTTCCAATCTACAGACCCAGAAAATAGCACCATCCTATTCCTCTGCAAAACAGTGCTCCTGAGCTAACTTAATACTCACGGCGTATATTTTTCAGTTTAATTAAACCTTCTTGCAGTCAACTTTATCACAGTTGAAACATTTTTTTTAACTTCTCTTTCTCTCTCATGGGTCTCCTTTCTATCCTATGGTAAACTCTTTACTATCTTCAATGAGATCTCCTTGTCCCTTACCACCTGAGGATTTCTCTTTCTCCCCAATTCCTATACCTCACAGATTGCAATTGATGTCAGAAGCCAAATTTTGACTTATGAACCAACTCAATCACCTGCATTTTCACTGCTAATCTTGTAATCTTAACTCTACTCTTCTATAGGAGTCCTCACTAGTTCAAGTAGTAAATGTTTGAACTCCTCCAAAATAATTGTCTCTGAGAATGTCAAATATTTGATCTATTTTCAATGCCTTTATCCAACTATCAAAATTATTTTGTTTGATCCTTTCAAACTATGTATGTTTGACCAGTTCCCTCCTTAGATTCTTTAAACTGTAAGCTTCTGGTACTAACTCATATGCGCTTAAGATGGTTTTTTCTCCTCATCATACTCCCCAGTACCTTCTCGGATGGTGAGGTATTTGAATCACTATCTCTACCAACCAACTTTGTTTGGATCAACAATATTTACATGGTCAATGGCCATCTTGTTTGTTTAGTCACTTTCTCAAATGAATGAAAAAGGCTTCTACATTTTCTTGAACTTAGACAATGCTTAAATATGTTTAAATAGAACCCCAACAGGCCTTTGGCTACTGTCCTCATCAGTAATCCTACCTTTCACTTCTACCCCCACCATTTTAAGTCGATTTTGAGTTTTCAGTTCCAACATCTGAAGTTCAAACTCTCTTTATCCCTTTCTTCTGCTAGGGCCATCTTTTCATCATCTTTTTCCTCAGCTTTTATTCATAATTCAAACATCTCCCTTTCTTTCTATTCTGCCAAGTCTATTCTTTCCTTTGTTTTTCCCTTGCCATTGCCTCTAATTTAAGGCGTTACATTTGCAATTACATCTTAGCAACTTCCAACTATTCTGATTGCATTTACACTTGCCAGGAATAGAGCTATAGCTGCAATTACTTCCCCTTTCCTCAGACACAGGCAACTCCAACTTCAACTTGTTTGCCAATTCCAAAAGTTTTGCCTTTCTCACTTTCTGTAAAACACCTGAAGTGACTTCTTCCACCCTCAGGAAACTTTTAGCAATTGAAACAGCCATTATGATACAAGGGACAACCTGTTTAAAACAATCAAATGCAACACCCAAAATAAAAAAAAAGCACCAACACTCTCACCACTCACTGTGTTGGAGTCCAGTAATCCTAAACCCAACCTGGAATTAGTGATTTTGATCGCAACAAACAGCCCCAATGTGTTATGGTCCAGACCAAACCCTCTTCAAAATATATTAAGATAGTCTAGACCCTAACTTTTTCTTATTTTAAAAAGTTAAGAGCAACATTTTGCATTCCATATGCAATTCAATTGGTCAAATTATTCAACATTAAGCAAAACACACTATTTCTATACGTTAAAATACAGACAAAATAAAAATCAAAAGACTGACTTAACTGTAACTATCAAAATGCTTAACATACTACTGTATTAACTACTAATTAACTATTCCAATACAGTAACATATTATTAACATATCCATTGCAAAGGCAAATTCAGAAACAGATTATTTCACATGCAATTCTAGCAGCAGGACAACAACGCCAGCTTTTATTGTAAAAGAGAAAGGAAAAAGCTTCCACATCCAGCTTCAAGATCCTTGTGCCAACTTCTACTGAAAAACTAAAACCCAAAAAACCCTCTAATTCTGTGAAAGCTTGACCCCCACACATTTGGCCGACTTCTATTGTTCCAACATTTTGAAAAAAAGCCTCAAGCTAGGTCGTGGCTTTGCAGCAGATTGCTTGCCACCTTTGTCTCAATCTTTCTTCATTTAGAGAAAAAGGACAAAAATACACCCTTTAAAGCCATAATATCGTCACATTTGTCAGACTTCCAGGGAAGATTATTAAATGAGTTTCTATTTACACTTGTAGAAGTGATCGTTGATAACAAATGGTCTCTTATGATCCTTCTGGAGATGAGTAGTCACTTTATGGATTCAATTACGATTATTCAGCTAGACAAAGTCAGGAGACTTCTAAGGCTATGGTTAAAAACACCTTTGTTTCCATTTTTAAAAGGAACTTCATTTGTTAGAAGATATATATATTTATATATATATATATTTATATTAAAAATACTGTAACCATACGTCTGTGGCATGACTGATTTTGCATCAACCCACAACTCTCTCCCGACTATTTCCTCTTTTCCTTGCTCTTGGAGGGGAAAAGACGACAATTACAACTGCATTCAAAATTCCTAATAGTCTTCCATTTGGCCTTCATCCAGAAACTTCCGAGCTATTGATTAATTAACAAAATAATTTTTAATCCGCATAGACTCCAATAAAACTATTATACACTTCATCCGGAGACTCTCTGATGTTATCTTGTATGGTGACAAAACATCTGAAGACGAACTTTCCAGGTCAGCAAGCAAACCTACATCATTATGCATTCTGACACACATCTCTGCTCCCTGAATCCAAAAGTCCAAGACTTGAACATGCATGGCAAACAACTGAATAAATAATTTATTGTCCAACTGACTGGACTATTTGGAATATCATGAGATCTTGCCCTCATGTGTTAAAATTCCTAAATTGCAAGGTAAACGTAGCCTCTAGCTTATTTTCCCTACTGCAAACTGGCTTATTTTTAACTATTCTCCGTCTTATGATCATCTCCCAAAATTTGCAAGGATTTCATGAACTTAACAATATAGAGACCACTGGAGCTACCTCTACCACTTCCCTCCCTAGCATCCTTAGCCCTAAATCTCACCCAATGTTCCCATTGATCAGCAATGTATGCATGCTTGAAAGCACCATGCAGGCTCTATTAAGTACCATTCTTGCCTGCAACATATCAATTTAAAAACTTCAATATCTGCCAAATCAAACTCATGCCAATTCTCTAATTTTCTCTTCCATTGAGCTTGAGGTATATGTATTGTCCCAAATCAGTCCCCATGGGAAGCTCTTGAAGCCCCTGTCTCCTCTTCTTTAAGATCCCAAATTAAAATATTATTTGACAAAGCTTTGGAATCGTAGTCCTCAAACCTCATGGCTTTCTGATATTTTCCTTTGTAAAAGCAAGCTTGAGATTTCAATTTACTTTAAAATGGTTCTTATATAAAATGTTGTTTGTTCTATTCATTGCTTGCATTTTTAGACACAACTTAGTGTATCGAAAGCAATGAGATGTAAAACATGCATTATCATTATTTTGATACCTAAACAAATTGTCACAAGATAACGGTGTACTCAACTGCAGCATTTTGGGAACTTTAGTAAACTGTATTCACATTAGAGTTTTGCATACCTTGATAAACCACAACAGCTCTTCAACAATTCCTTTCCAGAACACTCGTTTTGTAGTGAGGAGGGGAAAAGAATCTAAAATACAAACATTAATAACTTTGTTAATGACATTTAGAATAATTTAACTTCATATCTGATAAATTCCTGTGTTGAGTTGTCACAGCAAAACTGCTTCCTATACTTCTTCCTGATCACCAGATGGTATCCAGGCTAATTTACTGGCTTTAATTAATGCAACTTTCCAAAAATAGAAGAAGTGAGAAGGAGGAAAACTAAGTGTACTTAGGAACAGGTGCATACCTTTTTTTCCAAGCATTATAGCCAAGGAAAATCCAAGTTTTAATTAACAGCATATTTAAGATTGCTTTTTAAATTACTTTTTAATAACTCTCTTTAAAATGTGGGCATTACCAGCATGGTGAGAATTTGTTGCTTATTCCTAATTACCCTGGAGAAAGTGCTGCCACCTTGAGCTGCTGCAGTTCGTTTGATGCAGACACATCCAGTGCTGTCAGGAAGGAATGCCAGCTCAATGAGCATAAACTGGAAGTATACAAACTATAACTTCAATTGGTATATATCAATTCAATACCAGTGACGCCATTTTCAACTTGAACATATTGGCTAACACCCTTCTTTGAAACCTCATACAAGTGGCCATGTGTTCAGCAGCAGGAATGTACTATTTATTGGATCATAATTAGTTTGTTTAGCAAATGATTGATTTCTAGATTTTACCAAACATGTCCATAACTGCATGGTGGTTTATACTGCATTCATACTTCCTGAAATCCATGTGAAGTGGTTGTAGCATGTAAAAAAAGCCTTGGTTCTGACCAGTTTTGTTTAGACCATTTGCTCCTGTTTGCTTTCTGCTCTTTTCGACAAAACTAGAGTTGGGTCAGACATCCCCAGTGGGGAAATAACAAAGAAACCAAATTTAATGGAAATTTAATAAAATGAACAGAAACTTACTGAACCAAAATAACTGTACCGAGTTATAATGCACCAGGTGCTCACGGTCTATAAACATATTGTCTAGCTATCACCATTGTCAACAGCTAACCCGAGAATGCAACCTTTTAAAAAAAAGTTTTGTGATTTACACATGAAAGAAGTGAAACTATCACGGTATTCTAACAGATGAAAGGCTTAACAGACAATCAATTTTTCAAATATATAACTTAAGTTACATCACACAGTAAATTTTTGCTACAAATTCTGTGTGTTAGGATTGAGCCCTCCACTCCCACCTGATGAAGGAGCGTCACTCTGAAAGCTAGTGTGTTTCCAATTAAACCTGTTGGTTGATAACCTGGTGTTGTGTGATTTTTAACACTGTCTATAAAGGCATTATGCCAGTGGACACTGCACAGTCCCTTTCAGGACACGCAAGCACAGACAACCAGCCCCAACCCCCTCCGCAGCCTGTTGCCCTGACCCATTAATGGCCACTTTTGGACAATCTTAGGAGCAGGCTCAGAATGAGACTGTCCAAGGGGCACATAGGTGATAGTGATTTTCTAGAATTCAGATGTGTTTTGCCGCATCCCAAGGATTAGGAGAACAAGATCAATGTCGATTTGGACAGATCGGGATAATTTGATCAGAAGACCACCTCACGCTAGAGCTACAATTTTCCATGCAGTTTTGGAGCTTGCACACTGTATTTTACCAACACTATTTTGGCCAACTGTGCCAGTTTTATTCAGCCCATACCTCTGCCATCCAACATATCCCAGAGTGTGGATCAGACCAGTATTCTGAACACCCCCGCCAGCACTGATGGAGGAACCTGTTCCAGAGCAGCATCACTGTTATGCCAACTATCACTTGCTCAAGCACTGGTGTGAGTGAGGTGACCATAACCAAACCTTGATCTAGTCCAAACAAGCAATTCCTGGAAGGTCATCTGAGGACATGACCACGCTAAACAGAAACGTCATGGTTTTGTGACACATTTTCTTTGTAAATTGAGGCAACACAGCTGTCGGTAGTAGCACAACAGGCTTTCTAGTTTTGAGGGATTTATAAATTTATTGATCTTGATTGCTCCTCTGAGGTCTTTGAACTTTACACAGCACTGTATTTGGGTCCTCATGGCTGCACTTCCGGCACTGATTACCATGCCCCCACATTCCTCCTGAGAGTTTGTCAGGAAGGCCTAGATAGGTTTGCCCACATGATTATCCCTTATACTTTGCATCATCATGACCACTGGAAAAGTGGCAGAAAAAAATGGCTCTGCTCATTGCCATGTTCTATCGTCCAACGATTTTCTTGCTCACTCACACTACTAAAACAATGTCATGATTGACTGGATTGTGGTTTTTTTCCTCACTTTCTCATCCCACTTTCCACAACTTCCAGCTCAACAGGAAATTCTAATTTAACTTCAAAATGATATGTGCTGAGCAATATTCAGTTTCACACAAATAAGTAAAATATGAGATTAGGACAGAACTTTCATATGGCTCATTGCTTGTACTACTTACCAAAGATTCATGGATTCAAGCTCCACTCAAGTGACTTAACATAACTTGACCAACAATCTAAGTTTCCAAACAGAAAGTAACAGCATCTCAAAGTGCAATCTTTCAGATAAGATATAAAATACAGGTCCCACTTTTGTTCTCAGGGGGATGTGCTATACAGCAACATTTCCTGAATCAAATCCAAGGATAACGGTGTCAATGTACAGCATTTACATCCATAAACATAAATACAGATATTGCCATGCTTCGGCTTATAGTGACACTAGTCTGAGTGAGACTGGTGTAACAATCCCATCTGCCAAGTTGAGAAAGAGTTCATGAAGAGTCTAATGATGACGATAAAACCACTAAGATTCCAACCTTAAATGTTGACTTCCCTTCTCCTCTGATGCTGCCTGACCTATTGTGCTTTTCCCAGCTCCACTCTTTATCCACTTTGACTCTCCAGCATCTGCAGTTCTCTCTATCTCCATGAAATCATTGTCAATTGTCAGGAAAAAAAACATATGGTTCATTAACGTCCTTTAGACCCACAGCAATGTGGTCGACTCAACTTTTTTTTTTAAAAGAAGCCCTCCAATGTAGAAACAGGCCCTTCAGCCCAACAAGTCCACACCGACCCTCCGAAGAGTAACCCGCCCAGACCCATTCCCCTACCCTATATTTACCCCTGACTAATGCACCTAGCCTACACATCTCTGAACACTGTGGGCAATTTAGCATGGCCAATTCACCAACCTGCACATCTTTGGACTGTGGGAGGAAACCGAAGCACCCGGAGGAAACCCATGCAGACACTGGGAGAATGTGCACCCTCCACACAGTCATCCAAGACTGGAATCGAACCTGGATCCTTGGCGGTGCCACTGAGCAACAAATACTGGCCTAACTAGCAATGTTCACACCACTTGAATGAATATTAAGAAAACCCTCAACATGACACGTACGTGACTGACAATATGAGAACTGCCATTCAGTCTAATATTCAAAACATCTGTTCCAACAGTGTCACTTTTTTTTTCCTCTCTCTCTCGACACCTCCCTCCAACCTCTTAATCCCCCATGTTACAGAATTGTTTTGGTGCAAACCACATTGATCCATCCTGAGAAAGGGCAGAGAATCTGTCAGGCGAAAGTGGGTACTCCAGATGCTGGATCAGAGTCAAGATTAGTGTAGTACTGGAAAAGCACAGCAGGTCAGGCAGCATCCGAGGAGCAGGAGAATCGACATTTGGGGCAAAAGCCCCTCAGAGAACCTATCAGCCAGCTGACCCTGTTGGTCTGGAACACACCACCCAAGGGTATGAAGGCGGTAAATTCAAACCTGGTATCCAAAAGGGAGTTGGATCGTTGTCTGAAAAGGAAACAAATGGCAGAGCACTGGTGCTAAATCAATGATTTTGTGGAGAGCTGACATGGACAGGACGGGCCGAATAGTCACTTTCTGGAGTGTAGTCATTCGGTGATTGTAGCAGACTGAACCGTTCAGACATGGGTTTACACGAATTACAAGTGGGACAAATGGCGCTAATTCAAATAAATTGGTGGCCGAGACATTCAGGCAAACTCTTCGTGAACTCTAAGGGATCTTGATGCTAATACAATATTTTATACAATCTTAATTCCACAATACTGTTCGAAAGGCGGGAAACATATCAACACTAAAACAGCAGTTACACTATTGTGGTACATTTGCTGTTGCATTTCCCGAAATGCGGCGTTAACAAAGGACACTTTAGAATTTTCTGCCTGAAACCGTATCGGAGACGGTGAGATTAATCGCCGCTATAGAAATACTGGAGTTTGTCTCAAATTGTTTTCTTATTTGGCGCCACGGTTCCACTTTTCACTGAGGAGTCGCTCTCCCTAAAAGAAGGAAAGACCGCGGTGGCCTGGCCAGGCCAGGCCAGGCTGTCAGCGCCCATCACTCACCCCTCAGCCTGTACCGAGACTGTAGCCCGAACACGGACAAGGTGCCTGTCCCGGTGCGGTCATTCTTCTGGGAGCCTGTTTCCAGAATATTCCGGATGTCCTGCAGGTACTGATGCTCCTCACTCTGTCCTGGCTCCATCACTGTCCCCGCGCCCAACCGCCTCTTTTGCCTTCACCCAATCACAAACCCGCTCGCGGAAACCCCGGTACGCCCAACCGCGCGCTCACTCCCCATTGGTTACCGGAGTCTGCCACGTCGCATCCAATCGGCTGCCGGCCTTCCCACGGACGTGAAGCGAAAGGATTCTGCTGCTCAGTGTTCTGGGACCCATTTACAACTTTGGGTACATTATTTGTAACAAATTCTTTCACTTGCCAAAACGATTTACAGTTCTTCATCATAAGACAATTCACCCATTCTAAATACTGGTCTGGCAAATCTTCTCTGAACAGCTTCTAAGTATTTACATTCCTACTGTACACAGTACTGTACTCCAGAAGTGGTTTCACCAAGTGATCATTATAACGTGTTACTTTTGGATTTCATTTTATTCAATAAATGAGAACATTCTCTTCACTTTGATAATTATTTGCTGTTCATGCATGCTACCTGATTGTAATTCACACATTGAGACTCCCAGATCTCTCTGCATCTCAGAATGTTACCATCTCTCATCATTTAGATAATATACTTTCATTTGTTTCGCCTGCCAAAATAAACATCTTCCCATTTCCCTCATTTGACTCCATTTGCCAGATGTTTGCCCAAATACTTAAACTATTTGGGTAGCCTCCTTGTGTCCTCAATTTTCATCTTCAAACCACGTTTGTGCAATCAGCAAATTTGGCAACCATGCCTTTTGACCCTTCACACAATTATAAAGTGTTACAACATCTGCGATTGCACAGGAAGGTGCCATGCACTGGTTGGGGGAGGTGGTAGTGGTGAGGAAGTGTTAGGAATGATTGAGGAGTCGACCAGGGAACATGCAAGGAATCAGCGTTCCCTCTAATTTTTTTCATGCTGTGTGAGCCTCCAAGGCCCATGTTTGGCAACATTTTCTGAAACTGGAAGTCAATGTTGCAATCAGTGTGCTGGTCCCAATTGTCTTGCACAGGAATGGCTATGCAGATTCGACGGAACTGTCCCTGCACAATGTAGATAGTAGGGAGATTGTTTGGTGTTTGTATACTTCTGGAGGTGGCAAAAACAGCATTGGATGATCCTTTGACTCCAGAGATTGGTGGGGTAGAAAATGAGGACAAGGGAACCATATCATTTTCTGAGAGGGGAAGGGACGTGGGTAGAAATGGAGGAAATGTGTCTGCCAAGTTCAGGGCCCTCTCAACCATGGCAGGGAGAATCCTCAGTTGAGGAAAAGCTAGATCACATCAGAGGCACCCAAATGGAAGGTGCCATTATCAAAATAGTATAACAGAGAGACAGAAACTGGGTTAGTACAATGAAATCCTTACAGGAAGTGTGAGGATGCATAACTTAGGCGCATATGACAGACTGTGGATTTGTAATGGATATTACTGGGCAGCCTATCCCCAGAAATGGAAACAGTGAGATCAAGGAAGGGAAGGGAATAGTCAGAGAGGGAACATGTGAAGGATGGAAACTGGAAGCAAAATCAATTGATTGAATTTTTCTAATTCCAGACAAGAGTGTGAAGCCCTAGCATCAATGACCTCATTGATATATCGTAGAAAGAGTTGTAGCCCAGGTAACATTGCAACAAGAAATGTTCCACATACCCCACAAGACAGGCATAGCTACATCCTATGTGCATACCCATGGCCACAACTTTGATTTGGAGAAAGTGAGATATATTAAATGAAAGTTGTTCAAAGTGGGAACAAGATCAATTGGATGAAGGAGGCTGGTAGTGGATAAGGATTATTCAGGTCTATTTCAAGGAAGAAGCTGAGACCCTTCGGACCATTCATAGTGAAGAGAGGCAGCTAGGATGTTATAGAACTGATGTAAAATATCAAAACAATTACAAATGTAAGCAAGAAAAGATTGAACTAGGAGAAAAAATATTAGTTGTGATATAATGAAACAGGTTCAGTGGGGCAGGAACAGACTGAAACAATGGGTCTGTCAGAGCAGTCCAGCTTGTGGAGTTTTGGAAGAAGTGAGAAATATGCTGTGCAGGTTTTGAGGAATCTGTGAAGGAGAGATCTCCATACATTAGGGAATTGACAGTGCTGGAAACAACAGCTTGATTATCATTTGTGGTGTCATCGTCTTGGGGAAATTAGGAGGAAGTGCCTGAGAGTTCTATAGAGGTATCATCCTTTATCAGCAGGTTTGATAAAATCAGTGCAATGAAGCGCAGCAAGTTCAGGGGGATACAGGTCAGAGTGGGCAAGGGGAACAGTGGGGTGGGTGGGGGGAGGTCTTGGAGATTACTATGTGTATTAGAGAGAGGATCTCTGTCCAAGGAAGTAGACACGGAGGTGAAAGTGACAGAAGGCCATGAAACATCATGTTGTGAGGATTCTGAGTAATCCAAGATGGAGCTTGGGATAAATTTCTGGCTGTAACAGCTGCTCCTTTTTTGAGGTATTTTAGGTTTGGAGGTGATTTCCTTGAATTCCACGAGCAGTAATTACTGTTTCATATGCTGATGCATTGTTTTGGAACTTCACTGTGAGAAACAAAGCTCACTCACTTCAATATTTTCAGTCCGAGACAAGATCTGAAGCAAAATCAGTATGTTTATTATACGCTTGCAAGCGTGGTGCCTGAAATAAGGCACACAGAGTTTAGCAAGTACATGTCTTATATAGGATTCACTACTCCCAACCCGGTGCCCATTACTATTGTTTATATTTTGCCTTATCCGGCCTTGCGCATAACAAAGTACAAGTTTTACTCAGCTATTTCACCACATCCTGCTGTGGCCCATTGTTAGGTATATCCTTCTTCACTATTATCTACTTCCTCCACCTGTAACATTTCCTCCCTTTCCCCAACCATATTGATCCTTATGACCTTTTAATTGGGGTTTGTTTTTGTGTTTTTGCAAAAGTGGGAAACAGATGCTTATAACTATTGCTTGTACAAGCATATCTGGCTTCACCTATGTCCTCACAGCACCTTATCTATTTGTCTGTAATATCTACCATTGTTTGCAGGCACGTTTCATTCTTGTATGCACATTTTAGCTAATACAAAGACAATTATATATTTCCTCCACATAGTTTTCATTCTTGTTGACTCAGCTCTTGGTTGACACAATTATACACTGGTGTCAGTACATTTACCTTGCATAAGTAATTATGATTGCAGAAGTAACACTACTTTACCTATATCCAGCATCAAGAAAAAGTCAAAACAACAGCAGTTTTTTTAAAGGGAGAGGTACAGACAAAGGAAGCACATGGTGAGGTCACTGCAGGAGAGAGAGAGAGAAAGAAACTGACACCACAGTGAACCTGCACAGCTACTGCCTTTGCTGTTTGAATTTGCTGGTCATCGGAGTGCGTCTGGGAAAAATAACAAACAGTGAAATTCACAACCAATCTTGGAGGAGCTGTTTGGGCGAAGTCCTAGCACAGAAACAGATAAGTGAATAGTTTTAACCTGGAGCAGTGTTTTGTAGAGGAATAAGACAGTGTTATTTTCTGGGTCTGTAGATTGTGAAGGAGCAAAAATGGCCTTTAGTAGAGTGATATGCGCTTCTTGTCAGATGTAGGAGTTTAAGGAGAGTTTACGGGTTACTGTGGATTATATCTGCAATAAATGCTGTTGGTTGCGAATCCTATCAGATCAAATGGATCGGTTGGAGAGACAGTGAGAGGCAATGAGGAATTTGCAATAGCAACAAAATGTGATGGATGGCAGTTATAGGAAGGGGGGAAATGTCACAGATACAGTCACATAGATGTTTAATTCCAGGAAAGGAAAGAGAGGTAGACAGTTAGAGCAGGAGTCTTCTGTGGCTATCCCCATTTCAAACAGGTATGCTGTTTTGGAAAATGTAGGGGGTGATGGATTCTCAGGGGAATGTAGCACGAACAGCCAAGTTTCTGGTATTGAAACTGGTTCTAATGCAATGAGGAGTACGTCAGGTTCCAAGAGATCAATTGTGTTAGGGGATTCTCTAGTCCGAGGTACAGACAGATGTTTCTGTGGCCAGCAGCGAAAAATCAGAATGGTGTGTTGCTTTTTTGGTGCCAGGATCAAGGATGTCTCAGAGAGGGTGCAGAATGTTCTCACAGGGGAGAGCAGCAACAAAAGGTCATTGTCCACATTGGAACCAATGACATAGGAAGGGAAAAGGTTGAGATTCTGAACGGAGATTTCAGAGAATTAGGCAGGAATTTAAAAAGAAGATACTCGAGAGTAGTAATATCTGGATTACTCCCGGTGCTACGAGCTAGTGAGGTCAGGAATAGGAGGATAGAACAGATGAATGCATGGCTGAGGAGCTGGTGTATCAGAGAAGAATTCACATTTTTGGATCATTGGAATCACTTTTGGGGTAGAAGTGACCTGTACAAGAAGGACAGATTGCACCTTAATTGGAAGGGGACTAATATACTGGTAGGGAGATTTGCTAGAGCTGCTTGGGAGGATTTAAACTAGTAAGGTGAGGGGTGGGGGGGAATGGGTGGGTGGGGGACCCAGGGAGATAGTGAGGAAAGAGATCAATCTGAGACTGATACCATTGAGAACAGAAGCAAGTCAAACAGTCAGGGCAGGCAGGCACAAGGTAGGACTAATAAGTTAAACTGCACTTATTTCAATGCAAGGGGCCAACAGGGAAGGCAGATGGACTCAGGGCATGGTTAGGAACATGGGACTGGGATATCATAGCAATTACAGAAACATGGTTCAGGGATGGGCAGGACTGGCAACTTAATGTTCCAGGATACAAATGCAACAGGAAGGATAGAAAGGGAGGCAAGAGAGGAGGGGGAGTGGCATTTTTGATAAGGGATAGCATTACAGCTGAACTGAGGGAGGATATTCCCGGAAATACATCCAAGGAAGTTATTTGGGTGGAAATGAGAAATAAGAAAGGGACAATCACCTTATTGGGATATATTATAGACCCCCTAATAGTCAGAGGGAAATTGAGAAACAAATTTGTAAGGTGATCTCAGCTATCTGGAAGAATAATAGGGTGGTTATGGTAGGAGATTTTAACTTTCCAAACATAGACTGGGACTGCCATAGTGTTAAGGGTTTAGATGGAGAAAAATTTGGTAAGTGTGTACAAGAAAATTTTCTGATTCAGTGTGTGGATGTACCTACTAGAGAAGGTGTAAAACTTGACCTACTCTTGGGAAATAAGGCAGGGCAGGTGACTGAGGTGTCAGTGGGGGAGACTTTGGGGCCAGCAACTATAATTCTATTAAATTTAAAATAGTGATGCAAAAGGATAGGCTAGATCTAAAAGTTGAAGTTCTAAATTGCAGAAAGGCCAATTTTGCCGGTATTAGGCAAGAACTTTCAAAAGCTGATTGGGGGCAAATGTTCGCAGGTAAAGGGACGGCTGGAAAATGGGAAGCCTTCAGAAATGAGATAACAAGAATCCAGAGAAAGTATATTACAGTTATTGTGAAAGGAAAGGCTGGTAGGATTAGGCAATGCTGGATGACTAAAGAAATTGAGAGTTTGGTTAAGAAAAAGAAGGAAACATATGTCAGGTATAGACAGGATAGATCTAGTGAATCCTTAGAAGAGTATAAAGGCACTAGGAGTATACTTAAGAACAAAATCAGGAGGGCAAAAAGGGGACATGAGATAGCTTTGGCAAATAGAGGTAAGGAGATTCCAAAGGGATTTTACAAATACAATAATGACAAATGGGAGAGAATAGGGTCCCTCCAAGATCAGCAAGGCGGCCTTTGTGTGGAGCTGCAGTAGATGGGGGAGATACTAAACGAGTAATTTGCATCAGTATTTACTGTGGAAAAGGACATGGAAGATATAGAATGTAGGAAAATAGATGGTGACATCTTGAAAAATGTCCATATTACAGAGGAGGAAGTTCTGGATGTCTTGAAATGCATAAAAGTGGATAAATCCCCAGGACCTGATCAGGTGTACCCTAGAACTCTGTGGGAAGCTATTGAAGTCATTGCTGGGCCTCTTGCTGAGATATTTATATCATCGATATTCACAGGTAAGGTGCCGGAAGACTGGAGGTTGGCAAACGTGGTGCCACTGTTTAAGAAGGGTAGTAAGGACAAGCCAGGGAACTATAGACCAGTGAGCCTGATGTCAGTGGTGGGCAAGTTGTTGGAGGGAATCCTGAGGGATTGGATGTACATGTATTTGGAAAGGCAAGGACTAATTAAGGATAGTCAACATGGCTTTGTGCGTGGGAAATCATGTCTCACAAACTTGATTGAGTTTTTTGAAGAAGTAATCAAAAAGAATTGATGAAGGCCGAGAGGTAGATGAGATTTATATGGACTTCAATAAGGCATTCGACAAGGTTCCCCATGGGAGACTGGTTAGCAAGGTTAGATCTCACGAATACAGGGAGAACTAGCCATTTGGATACAGAACTGGCTCAAAGGTAAAAGACAGCTGGTGGTGGTGGAGGGTTGTTTTTCAGACTGGAGGCCTGTGACCAGTGGAGTGCCACAAGGATCAGTGCTGGGTCCACTACTTTTTGTCATTTGCATAAATGATTTGGATGTGAGCATAAGAGGTATAGTTAGAGAGTTTGCAGATGACACCAAAATTGGAGATGTAGTGGCCAGCAAAGAAGGTTACCTGAAATTACAACGGGATCTTGATCAGATGGGCCAATGGGCTAAGAAGTGGCAGATGGGGTTTAATTTAGATAAATGCGAGGTGCTGTATTTTGGGAAAGCAAATCTTAGCAGGACTTATACACTTAATAGTTAGGTCCTAGGGAGTGTTACTGAACAAAAAGACCCTGAAATGCAGGTTAATGCTCCTTGAAAGTGGAGTCGAAGGTAGATAGGACAGTGAAGAAGGCATTTTGTATCCTTTCCTTTATTGGTCAGAGTATTGAGTACAGGAGTTGGGAGGTCATGGTGCAGCTGTACTGGACATTGGTTAGGCCACTATTGGAACATTGTGTGCAATTCTTGTCTCCTTACTATTGGAAAGATGTTGTGAAACTTGAAAGGATTCAGATAACAATTACAAGGATGTTGCCAGGGTTGGATGATTTGAGTTATAGGGAGAGGCTGAACAGGCTGGGGCTGTTTTTCCTGGAGCATCAGAGGCTGAGGGGTGACCTTATAGAGGTTTACAAAATTATGAGGGGCATGGATAGGATAAATAGACAAAGCCTTTTCCCTGGGGTTGGGGAGTCCAGAACTAGTGGGTATAAGTTTAGGGTGAGAGGGGAAAGATATAAAAGAGACCTAAGGGGCACCTTCTTCACGCAGAGGGTAGTATGTGTATGGAATGAGCTGCCAGAAGAAGTGGTGGAGGCTGGTACAATTGCAACATTTAAAAGGCATTTGGATGGCTATAAGAATAGGAAGGATTTGGAGGGATGAGAGTTGGGTGCTGGCAGGTGGGACTAGATTGGGTTGGGATATCTGGTCGGCATGGACGGGTTGGACCGAAGGGTCTGTTTCCGTGCTGTACATCTCGATGGCTCTATGACTGAAACTCATTGAGTTCGGAGTGTAAAGACATTAAACAAAGTCTTTAGTGAAACACAGGTCATTCAGTATCACAGGGAAGGCTAGAAGGCATACTGAACACAAAGCAAAAGGTGGGATTAGAAAAAGGGTTGGAGTTGGGGAAGGGAAAGTGAGGAAGACCTCAGAGGGGCATTTGTTTCTTACTCACTACTTCCTGTTAGCCAGCTAATCTTCTAGCCATGACAATATGTCAACCCCTGCATCCAAGTTTTTATTTTCGGCAATAACCTTTGACATGGCCTTTTATCAAATCATTTCTGAAGAAATGTGTACAGTGCATCTACAAGATTGCAGCTTATGATACTTCCTCTAAGAGATCTAATTGATTGGTTATCAATCATTTCCTCTTCACAAGGCCACATTGATGCTGCCTGATTGAACTTATTGAGGTGCTCTGCTATAACTTTCAAACCTCTCCATCTCCATTAATGGTGACCGACTCAACACTGCCATCTTCAATAAACCCACTGACTCCCACAGCTACCTGGACTACACCTCCTCCCACCCTGCCTCCTGTAAAAATGCTATCCTTTAGTCCCAATTCTTCTGCCTCCACTGCATCTGCTCCCAGGAGGACCAATTCCACCACCGAACACACTAGATGGCCTCCTTCTATAAAGGCCGCAATTTCCCCTCCCACGTGGTCGATGGTGCCCTCCAGTGCATCTCATCCACTACCTGCACCCCTGCCCTCGAACCCCACCCCTCCAACCGCAACAAGGACAGGACCCCACTGGTCCTCACCTTCCACCCCACCGTCCGTATACATCACATCATCCCCTGCCATTTCCGCCACCTACAAACAGATCCCACCACCAGAGATATATTTCCCTCCCATCCCGATCCACTTTCGAGTAAAGACCATTCCCTCCGAGACTCACTCATCAGGTCCATGCCCCCCACCAACTCACCCTCCCCCCCGAGTACCTTCCCCTGCCACTGCAGGAATTGCAAAACCTGAGCCACACCCCTTTCCCCTAACCTCCATCCAAGGCCCCAAAGGAGCCTTCCACATCCATCAGATCCATTTTACCTGCACTTGCACAGATGTCATTTACTGTATATGTTGCTCCCGACATGGTCTCCTCTACATTAGAGAGACAGGATGCCTACTTGCGCTTCAGAGAACATCTCTGGGGCACCTGCACCAACCAACCCCACTGCCCCGTGGCCGAACACTTCAACTCATCCTCCCACTCTACCAAGGACATGCAGGTACTGGGCCTCCTCCACTGCCACTCCCTAACCATCCGACGCCTGGAGGAAAAATGCCTCATTTTCTACCTCGGGATCCTCGGGATCCCATGGCATCAATGTGGACTTCACCAGTTTCCTCATTTCCCCTCTCCCCAAATTGTCCCATTTCCAACCTTCCAACACAGCATCCTCCTCATGACCTGTCGATCTTCCTTCCCACCTATCTGCTCCACCCTCCTCTCCAACCTCTCACCATTACTCCCACCTCTATCCACCTATTGCGCTCTCAGCTACCTTCCCCCCAGCCCCACCGCCCTCCCATTTATCTCACCGCCCCCTCGGCTCACAGCCTCATTTCTAGCAATTTCTTCTGGGCTGTTTTCTATCTCTGTCCCTATTTGAATAAAGGAATTACATTTGCCATCTTCCAGTCTAATGGGATCTTCTCTGAAATGAGGGAGGTTTTGAAAATTAAAATCAATGCATCAACTACCTCGCGAACCACTTCTTTAGAGACACTAGAGAGAAGTTCATTAGTACCTGGGCACTTGTCAGTTTACACTCCAACTATTTACTCTGTATGACTTCCCTGGTGATTGTGATTTTCCTGAGTTCCTTCATCCCATTTCCTTTTTTTATAGCTGTTTCTGAAATGTTTGTTGTATCCTCAATAATGAAACTGATACAAAGTACTGTTCAATTCAGCTGCCATCTCTTTATTATCTATTTCAATTATCCAAACTTTCCAAAGGATCAACAGTCAGTGAAGGTTTGTAGCTCGGGTTGAGGTTTAGGGTGTAGGTTTGCTCGCTGAGCAGTAAGTTTGATATCCAGACATTTCATTACTTGACTAGGAAACATCATCAGTGGCGACCTCCAAGTGAAGCGAAGCTGTTGTCTCCTGCTTTCTATTTATATGTTTGTCCTGGATGGGGTTCCTGGGGTTTGTGGTGATCTAGATCTATGTGTTTGTTTATGGTGCTGTGGTTGGAGTGCCAGGCCTCTAGGAATTCTCTGGCATGTCTTTGCCTAGCCTGTCCCAGGATAGATGTGTTGTCCCAGTCGATGCTGCAGGCAGTTAGTGAGAATGGTAGAGCATGAGCCTTTGTAGGAAGTGACTACAGTACAGAAGTAGTGAGTGTGACGTTCAGAGGGACGATGGTGGCACTTATGCTGGCAGAGTTCTTCCTGCAATGCAGGGCATTCCTCCAAATGGCCGAGATTGACTGGACCCAGTGGCAGGCTTGGCCCAATCTGGCATGTTCTGGTGTCATGGCTCCAATGCTGTTCCTGGGGGAAGAGGACTTGCTGTTTCTGCATCAGGTGGAAGTGGGCACTGTAAATGCTGGAGATTAGAGTCAAGATTAGAGTGGTGCTGGAAAAGCACAGCACGTCAGGCAGCATCCTAGGAGTAGGAAAAATTGATGGTTTACGCAAAAGCCCTTAATTAGGATTCCTTCATCATAGAATTTTCCTGCTCCTCGGATGCTGCGCAACCTGTTATGCTTTTCTAGCACCACTCTAATCTTGTTTCTGCACCACCCTGTCCACCAGGGCCTTCAGGTCCCTACCAGTAAAGTGTGGCACCAAATGTCCCTACCATATCTAGGTCAAATGCCAGAGAGTGAACACGCCAACCTTGGACTGACAGTGTTTGTTTAGGTGTATGTAGGCCTTTTAAAGATGGCATGGGCACCAGGGCTGCTGGTCTACTCAGGCATATAATACAATGGTGAGTTGTTCAAGGTAGAGCGAGTGGGAGAATGGGGCTAGGCTAAGAGGATCCTCATGGGACGCTGCAGGAAGTGAATGAGACAGTTTGGGAAGGTGTTAGTGCAAAAATCTGCTCGGCCTCATGGAAAGGAACCCTCCACTAAATGTGACAAAACAGATATTAGCCAAAGACACAAAATCCAGCACCATACATCTGATTTGGGTCAGAAATACAAAATCTGACACAGATTGAAAGATTTGGGCTGTGACCTTTTTTCACAAATTGAATTTCATGGCATAGACTGCCATCTAATGGAGTAAAAGTAGAATTGAAGAAATTTCTTATATTTACTGGCAGGACAAATCCTATCAAGTTTTAATCATTCCCTATGAGAGGTTTTAAGAATCTCATTTTATTGAACTTGTTGGGCTGAACTTCACCGAAAATTGATTAAGCTTCAATTTTGAGGAGTTTTAACTGTTATGACACAGGGTAAACGCTCCTGCTTAATTTAAAACAACAACACAGAGAAGATTTATCCCATGCAGTAATCTGTGAAATTCGAGAGGCCAAGACAATTTAAAGTCAAAATTAACAACTTTATTTCTTAAAATATAATAGAGAATAATTAACTAACAACTGTTTACAACTCCTTCCTCTAACCTATCTTTTACCCTCCCTTTCTACAATACTAGTCCAATGAAACCTCCAATTAAGATTTACAAACAAAACATATTATCTCAAAACCAGGCAGCTTTCAGTTTTCTCTGTATTCCTATCATCTTTTCTTCTTGGGGATTCTGCTTCACAGGTAACTTTAAGAGAGCTATTTTTCTGGGCAGTGTGCAAATGTAATTGGCTTGGCAGTTCTCCTCTCAACTGTTCAATTTTCCATGGTCTTGTACACCCCCCCCCCAAAGCATCAGATTGTGTCATTGGCTTTTAAGATTGTCAATATACTCAGCTCAATCTTGATTGGAATTTGATATTTTCAGGGAATTATTTAAACTGGCTGGCGAAATTCAAATTTGCTTTTTTGTCTCATAGCAACTCAGCTAGTGTTATCTGTCCTGAACCAAATGTTACATTGTCTCTTATTGAGAACACTTGGTGTTATCACTGCTAGCTTTTAACTCTTTTTTATTTATTGAAAAAATATTCACTCTTTTACAAAAAAACCCCAAAATACTCATAAAAGTATAAAAGTAGAAATGATATCATACTATTATATTATTTTACAGTAACATTGACAATAAACTGTCTACTATTGTTCAAGATACAGTCATTTCATATTTACTTTATTTAACCCAAATTAGCATAAACTCAAATTAAATAAAATAACATCAAATTAAATTACAATCCATGAAAGTTAAATTACACTACATTGTACTACATTACACTACTCCACTCTCTGCACCTCCATCAAGGCTCCCATCCATAGGAGCAACAGTTATTATACACGTATTTACTCGGCCTTCCTCTCCCCTCTCCCCCACCCCAGGTCCCCGGACCACCATGTGTGGCCCTCGTGGCTATATAATCAGTATCACCAACAGATCCATGTCTGTATGATTTAGAAAGGGCTACCAGATTTTATAAAATTGCTCTGTTCCATAGGGCACCATACTTGTCAGGCAATCTTGAGGAATGTGCTCCATTATAAGTCTTTGCCACCCTGCAAGACCTGGAGGCTTTTCTGATATCCAATCCATTAGGGTGTTCTTCCTCGCACAGTGTGTCAGGATATTGACTAACCTCTTCCTGCACTCACCCGAAGATTCGGTAGTCCAACAGGAAGGACACCGGATCCCCCTTAACTTTCACTCCCAGGATTCTCTACAGCTCATTCACTATGGTCCTTGTAGCAGGAACAGTATCTTGTAACAGGACCAAAAGCAATGTGTAAGGGTGCCAATACTGTTTTTACATTTGGGACATTTCAGGGAAGATCCTTTCTTAAACTTTGCTAATCTCTCTGGTGCCATATGGGCCCTGTGAAGGATCTTCAATTGCAATAAGGCACAATTACTTGACATAATTTCTTCCCTTAATTCCTCACTCCAAATCTCATGGAATTGCTCCATATTCCCAAAGGCATTCCCTCTCTGCAGATAGTATATGGTACTAACTGAAAGAGCATTCTATGTTCAATATCTGCCTTGTAGGGCTGAGTCAAGAGTGTGGTTTTCTTCTGTATATAATCCCTAACTTGGAAATATCGGAAAAGGTCCCTATTAGGGATTCCGTACTTCTGACCTAATTGGCTGAAAGATATCAAGAACTTTCCCTCAAATAGATCTCACAGACAAGAGATTCCTTTACCCTCCCATGCTCTGAAGCCAGAGTCCATTGATCCCAATCTAAATCCTGGGGGTCCCACTAATGGGGTGAATGGCGAATCTTAAGCAAATTGCTCTCACTCTGCCTCATTATCCTCCATGCTTTCTCCATATTTATGATGATCAGACTCTCACAGTGCTCTTATGCATGAACAGTAAGTTTATCTGCGAGGCCTCAACATCAAGCCATATTGACTTCGAGTCATTTCGCACCCATTCGCCTATATATGATAGCAAGGCGCATGTTTGGGTGTCTCTTCAGATCTGGGACGTCCACCTCCACATATCCTGTGGAAGTTGCAACTTGGTCAATTGGTTGCAACTTGGTGCCTACAGCACCAAATAAATGATCCAAGTCATCCCGCAAACCTCCGCATCACCTGCTTGGGTAATAACAACGGGAGCATCCTCATACGATATAACAACCAAGGAAGAACATTCATTTCAATCAAGGCTATATGGCCTAGCTGTGATATGGGTAGTCCCTCCCATCGCTGCAAGTCCTGCTTTATTCTCTCAAACAGCTGCACAAAGCTAGCTCCGTACAGCTGCCAGAAGTAAGGGGTAATAAAAATTTCCAGCTAGAGTAAACCTTTCTGTGACCATCTAAAAGCAAATTCCATTCCGTCTCCCAGCTTCGGTACTTCCACCAATCCCTCCATGGCCATGACTTCCAATTTTGTGAAATTTATCCTGTATCCCAAAAAGCTACTGACTAATTTAATTTTTTTTATTAACCGGGGTATGGAATTTTCATGATTAGCCAAAAACAAAAGGACGTTGTCCTCATAGAGAGTGATTTTGTGTTCCCCAACTCCCAGTGCCATTATTTCAGGGTCCTTTCAGATAGCCTCCACCAGTGGTTCAAGTACTAAGATAAACAGCAGCAGTGACAAGGGCATTCCTGTCAGCTGTCCCTGCCCACACCAAAACTGCTCGATTTAACCCCATTCATGAGAACCGCCACCTTAGGGTCTTTATATAACACTGCTCCCCACCTGGCGAAGGCACCTCCCAGGCCAAAATGATCTAGAACAGCAAAGAGATATGACCATTCCAACTGATTTTCTGCATCCGGGGAGACCACCAGACCCGGAATCATTCTCTGCTGACATATTTGCACTATATTCAATACCTGTCTGGTCCTCTTTGATAATAATGGGCAGCACTTTCTCCATACTCAGAGCTAACACCTTTGATAGGATTTTAAAATCCACATTCAACAATGAGGTGGGTATATACAATGCACAATCCTCAGGGTCTTTCCCCTTCTTTAAGATAAGGGAGATATCAGCCTCCCTAAAAGAGGGCAGAAGGCAATCCTGGCTACATGAATGACTATACATCTCCAGCAGTGGTTCAGATAATATGTGTATGAAGTCCTTGTAAAATTCACTTAGGAACCCATCTGGACCAGGTGCCTTACCACTTTGGAGCTGCCTTACCGTCTCCTGCATGTCCTGTACTATCAGAGCTTCATTTAAAAGGGAGGCCTGATCTGCATTTATACTGGGGAGGTACAAGTTTTCAAAAAAAGGATCCCATTCTTACTTCTCCTTTCCCCACAGCCCTCCAGCCTGTATAATTCTGCATAGAACTCCCGGAATCTGGCATTGATCTTCTTAGTTCACGAGTGACATTGCCAGTCTCTCCCTGATAAACACAATGGACTGTGGAACACTCTCTTCCTAGCCAGGTAAACCAGGAATATTCCTGGCTTATCCCCATATTCAAACAGCCTTTCCTTTGCAAAGGAGACCCCACTCTTCACCACTTGTGTGAACTCTGAGTCCAAAGCAGCCTGTTGCAATTTGACTACGGATGGTCTGGTGTCAAGCATCCGCTGCTGCTCTCCTCTCTGTCACCTTCTCATTGCCGAGTATGAAATAATCATATCCCCTAAGAATGCTTTGGTGGTCTCCCAGAGCACTGATGGATTACTGGCTGTATCCCGATTGATGTCCCAAAAAGCCCTGAACTCCCTTGTGATATACTGAACAAAGCTGTCATCCTTCAACAGAAAAGGATCCATGCGCCAGTGCCGCATGCCTACTCCACTATCTTTGGTCTTAACATCTAAATATACTGCCGCATGGTCGGAAATAGTTATGCTCCCAATTCTGCAGGCCAACACTAAGTCCAAACAAACCAAAGGAACAAAGAAGATATCAATTCTTGTGTGGCACTTGTGTGGGTTGAAGTAGAAGGTAAAGTCCCTCCCATTTGAGTGGGAGGTACCTCCACATATCAACTCATCCCAGCTCCTCACACAAGTCCACTAATTATCTAGACTGCTGAGGTGAACCCAACAGCCCTCTGGGCATCCTGTCTACCCCAGGGTCCATGAGACAATTAAAGTCTCCTCCTATAACTGTACATCACACTCCAAGAGCCATTAACTTAGAGAGTGCAGCAACTAAACATTTGAGAGGTGTGCCAGGGACAGTAAACGTTCAGGATGCCATACTCTTCTCTGTATATTAGCGCCTTGAGAATGATGGACCATCCATACTCATCCTTGATTTGATCTGTCACTGAAATGGGAGGTTCTTTTGTACCAGTATGGCCACTCCGCTGCTTTTGGAGCTAAAGAAAGAGAAGAATACCCTATCGTGTCCCCCTGCTGTAACTTCAGATGTTCCCCATCAGTCAAATGTGTCTCTTGCCATAGCACGATGTCAACCGTTTCCTTCTTAAGATTTGAAAGCACCTTTTTCCTTTTAATGGGGGAGTGGTTTCCCTTTATATTCCAGGTGCACCTCCTGAACAGATCGCTAACCATGACCACACACTACAGCCCACAGTGCCCCAAGAGGAAGAAGCCCAATCAATGTGTGACGAGAGAAGAATAAAACAGACTTTATCAAATTCTAAAGACTATTCCTACAAACACTACCAAAACTACTAAAACTAAAAAACTAACCTGTACTCCTAACTTAAACAAATAAACACAAACAACACAAATCTCCAGAGATCTTCCCCCCTTGTCCATAAGGGGCATTTATTCCCAACATCACAACCATCTTAGCACCTTCTAGTTAAGACCACGCTCCAAACCCAAGCAATGGGGAAAAAACATATTATTTACACTCCTGCAAGTTAACAATGGATGATCACCCCTCCCCCTCCTTGTCTCAACCCTACACATCTTTACATCAAAGGAGTAACCACACCTCATCCAGCAAAACAGAACAATAGAATAGCTAATAACCACCAAACAAATATAACAGAAAACACACCAGATTTTACACCAAGCCTATAATGCCTGAGACCCCAAAAGGAAGGGAACAAAGAGAGGGAAGATAAAAAAATCATATTATGCCATTGTCTGCACACATCTTTTCCTCCTTGCCCCTCGACCAAAGTCTATCATTTCAGAGAGTTCAAAAATTCTTTTACTTTTTCCGCCAAGTCCAAGTTGTAGACAGTTCCCCCACAATTGAAACGTAGCACTGCCAGGTACCTCACAGAATATTGAACATTTAAATCTCTCAGGTTATTATCTTTACATCATCAAAAGCCTTCCTTTTCTTAATCATGGTCCCAGAAAAGTCAAGAAAAACATTATCCTCGATCCTTTATAAGCCTAGCCTGTGAATCTCTTCCCAGTCTTCTGGCTGTTTCTATTATTAAATACATTTCCCATTTCCTTATAATGTTGGAATTGCACTAGGAGGCGCTGGGCCGGCCCGTGATCTGGTAGGCCTACTCGACACTCACCCAGCCCGACAACTCCAGAAGTCACTTCTTGAGAAAATCAGCAACGTCTTTACCTTCTTCACAGTCAGGTAAGCCCACGATCTGAAGATTCTTTTCTCCAACCTTGATTTTCAAGGTTGTCTACTTGATCCTGCAGGGCCTGAACCTGGCCTTCCAAGATTTGGACAGGCCCCCTTGGGAGCTCTCGAGGCCGTGGTCCTCTGTTCCATTGCTTCTATGTGCTGATTCAAAGCCCGGATCTCCTGCTCATGCTTTGTCGGCATGGCCGTAATTGGTTCCAGCGCTCCCTCAATTAATCACAGAGTTTTGCGAACTCCATGAGCAAATGCTATTGCTCCACTGAACTTAAGGGCGCTGCCATGGGAGTTGAGGTAATGACTGCGGTGTGCCCAACATAGTAGGGGAGTGCCTTGTCTGCTGTGCTCCCTTTGCTCCCTTTCACTTGGACGTCTTCATTTCAGCTCCAGATCTGTAAAATCTGAATTTAAAAGTGCTCTAGGTATTCTACTTACTTTATATTGCACACTGTCCTCAGGGGTCGCTAATGGGGCGGGGGCGCAAAGGCGCCCACTTTGTCTGAGGTATGGCACAGAGCCCAACACAGCAGACTGTTCAGACTGCCACCATCTTGAATCTGCTTTTAGCTCTCTTAAAGGTACAGTACACCCACATCTTCAGAATACCTCCTTTCTTAGGAAAAAAATGAACAATCATTCAATTTACTAGGCACCCCTCATGTATGCAACATGCCTCTATGGCACTGCTCCTGCGCTGTTACGTGCTTGCCAGTTGCAGATTTACTTGTCATTGCTTGGACTTCCAGGATTTCTGGAAGATCCATTTTTTAAAAGCCCACCTGTGTACTAGGACTATCAGCCTAGTGCTGTGCTTTTTCACCTTACACAATGCACATAGTGGGAGGGAAGTTTAATGAAAAGCTCAGAGGACACATGGCTGGCGTAGGTGACAGACTCCATTCCAAATATAAGCTCACAATTGAAAATGTATTAATATTTACTGATTGACAGTAATTGTAACTATAGCTACACTAACCAAGCTACATAGGCCACCCATCGTTAGTGCATTACAAATTAGAATCCTCAATCAGAGGGTGCTAATCTTTTCCTAACACCTATCTTGTTATTCTTCAATGTGGAGATCATCACATGCTGAAAATGTTAATCTTTACTGAAGAACAGCTAAAAGAAAAAATAAACACTTAACTTCCAAGCATAAATAAATTTACAGTCAATGAGTGATCATTGCACTTAATTAACACCGAGTTCCAACAGCTAAGTCCTGTTTAGCTCCAATTAGCTATATCATGGTGAAGGTGATGTTCCTCCCTCACAATGTCCTCATCTTACTAAACGCAGACTCTTGACCACCTTCTTGACCTGTCCATCTTCCTTCCCAAATATCCACTTCACCCTCCTCTCCGTCCTATCACTTTCACCCCCATCCTCATCTACCTATCACATTTCCAACTACCTTCCCCCCAGCCCCACCCTCTTCCCATTTATCTCTGAACTCCGCTAGAATATAAAGGGGAGCCTCATTCCTGATGAAGGGCTGATGCCCGAAACATCAATTCTCCTGCACCTCGGATGCTGCCTGACCTGCTGTGCTTTTTCAGCACCACACTCTCGACTAATTGTAGACTGCTGCCCTCCCAGCCCTTCAACATCCATTACTTCTTTCTTTGCCTGCCACAACATGCCAGGATTATACAGCATAATCTTTCTGGAATTTATTGCAAAACCCTATGGATCCAAACACCAGATCCTCACCTTCAGGAGGCCTACCTGTTCCATGATGATGCTGGTGAAAGCGTGGGCTATGCTATATGTACACTCAGTTTCATTCAGGAGTTTTTATAATGGAGTCATCAGCCATGGTTGCAGAGGGGGGGCTCTTATTTCCCAGTAACCATCCAGCCCTTGAAAGGAAGCAGGAACATGAGCAGCACTAAGGATATAGGTGTAATCTGGGTTGAATTTATATTCTATTGTGTGCAGTTAGGAGTTTCTCTAGTTTCAGCAACTGAAGAGCTTATGAATAAGTTAAACCAGAGTACGAATGTGCTTACAGACTCCCACAGTAACGGCTGGGATTTTACAAGGCCCCGGGGAACATGCTGGAAGGCAGTTGAGAAAGGTTGGATAGGATGTGAGGGGCGGTATGCCAGGCACATTCCAAACCTTGCTGGCATATTCCTAGCAGAAGGTGGACTCTTTGCCATGTGGGAAATACCTCTTTGAGGAATTGGGTCACCTCCTAATTGCGAATCTTGTGGCAGCTCTTAGGGTCTGATGGAACAGGCATGGTGTTAGAGGTGCCTGGAAAATTGGTTGAGGGGAATGTGTATATGAGTAAGACTAGTCAAGCCTGACATAGTCAATTGAAAAGCTCTTTCAATTTTGACATAAGTCTCCAGAATTTATTGAGGTTGACTTTGCAGGGCTGGGTTGGTTGTGTTGTACTGTATATGGTGTCTATGTGAATGCCAGGCAGATCATTCTGTTTTATTCTTAAACCTATTACGTTGATTTGATTCTTAGAATCAAGTGCCATCTTTGGCACTTCGGCTGCCAGCACTCAGCACCAGCAATGCTCCTGGTGGCAGTGGCACTGAAGAGCTCCTGGTCCATTGATTGTCAAACACTCTTAGGGGTGAGACCTTCATCCCTTAAAGGGATAGAAGCTTTGCCTGCTGCTCATTAAATGCAAACTTGCTGAGGCACAGTTGGCCCCAACATCCTGCAAAATCAATTCCAACAAATTCACAAGTAGCTCTGCCAGCAATGGCCTTCCAAATCTAGAATGATCTCAAAATGAGTTACACCTATTTACCTGTGAGTTTTACCCATTTCAATAAAATCTGAGCCTGCCAATGACCCACAGAAGGTATTCTAAAGAAGGGTCACTGGACCTGAAACTTTAACTCTGCTTTCTCTCCACTGGTGCTGTCAGGTGTGCTATGTTTTCTCTTCCTGCAATTTCTGTTTTCATTTCTGATTTCCAGCATTTTTCAAAAAGACAGTTCAGCTGTATTTTTATGTGACTGGGATGACAAACAGTTGAAGGAGGAATAGTAACACAAAAGCAAAATACTGCAGATTCTGAAATCTGAAACAACATAAAATTGTTGAGAATACCCAGCAGGTCAGACAATGTGTAGGAAGACTGTAAACATGAGTTCGTGTTTCAGATCAATGATATTTCCGTTAGTTCTATAGAAGCAAAAGGGTTTGCCTACTTCTTTCCATTGTCTAATAACTTCCCTTTGCCTTTTATTAAACTTATCCAGAAATATAAGCACCATCTGGACCCAGAAGACAGCTGGCATAGTACGAAGCCAGACAGGAAACTCACCGAACCTCACTGACTAAGACCATCAAATCTATTCTTAAGAAAGTTGGAATGAAGAAGCACTTGGGTGTGGATGTCACCAAGCTCCCAAAACAACCGGGTTACAATTAGTGTCACTGTGTTGCTCAAAACGAAATGGCACCGGCTGCGGAGTGCAAAATATCTCACCAGTAGGACTGCAAAGCAATATTGCAAAAAGTTTAATGCTAACAAGAAAATACATCAGAGCATATCCCTCTTTTCTTTCTCACACTGGTTACAAGCACATTCTTCACCCTCTGAGAGAAACAATTTCACCAAAAAACCATTGCCACTGCTTGCTATTTAAGGGTGGTTCCAATTCAATCTTTTGCACTATTGTACCTAGCATACCTCACAGGAACTACTTAGAGTTACAATGGTGTCATATTTAATCATTTTTGAGTTTAAACGTTTGTGGAGATACCTAGAATATTTTTTCCGAAGTCAATGAAAAGACAGTTCTTAACAAGGCATTCCTTGAAAATCAGATGGTTCTAGATAATTATAACTCCCAGTTGTTGTAATTCACTTCTAGGAAAACACCTGATTTATTAAATGACTGGGCTTTATAGCTGTTCTGTTTAAACTGTGTTTTGCCAAGTTCCAGATGGTTTTGGATTTCAGTTGAGGAAACTTGCTAGAAGAAAGGAGCTGCTCAGCTTGTGTTTCTTGTTGTGGTGAATCCAATGTAAAACGTGATTGTCCTTTTAAACACTGACTCAAAGTCTTCTCAATATTGTCTCCTGAGCAAGGTTAATCTGCCAAAGAGACATCGGCCTATATTGGTGACACCTGGCTACATCTGCCAGACTGACAGCCAGTTGAACACATCACACCATTTTTATTGCCTTCAAGAATTAGGGCTTATCAGCCAGAAGTATTTTCCTCAAAGTGAATCTTTAGAGAGGAAAATCTGGTTTTTACCTCTTTTTCTGATTTGGGTTTTTTTGTGTGTTTGGGGTTCTATAGCCAAGTAAATATTTATCCTTTTTATATACTAACTATGTGTTCACTAATTCTGCAACTTCATGGGATTTTCCACAGTAAATTGATTTTTAAAAAAGATTTAAATAAAATGAAGAGAAGCACATGTGTGGTGAATCCAATGTAAAACCTAAATGTCCTTGTGTCATGATTATCCTAATATTGGCTATAGTGGGAGCTGAATAAAACAATTAAGTTTAGGTTGGACTAAACCCATGGAGTAATGGACTAACAAAAGACAGCACACCTCTCCCATCTTAGTTGTAACACAGAACCATAAAAACCACTTCCTCCAATCAAAAAACGTTGTGCCTCCACATCATTACACCTCCCCCATGTTCTTTGACACTCTCACCTCAACTGCTAGTTGAGTGGAGTTCTTGAGCACTACTTGTCTTCTACAATGAGGAATGGTGAGCTCAATGGCATCCTGCTGGTGCCAGTTTAGTAACAGGGAATTTCTCTGAAGCACCAAAGAACAGCACCTTTCACCCATTTTTACTGACCCTGAGTGCAAGATGTTTCAACCACTTTTAATTTCAGCTCTACTTTCATGGGCAGGTCAATACACATTTAAGGGGAGAATGAGGAACTGGGAATGTTTTCTCTCAACTCGAGTGTAAGGATAATGATGATTATGATGAAGGAAGAAGAAAACATCATTGGCCCACTTACTAATTGCAATCCCTTTTCCACTATCCTAACCACCATTTATGGTATTTACCATACAAAGTTTACAACACAGCATGAAACTTCTCAATATGTGGTTTGTGATGGGTCTTTGCTAGAGCAATCTAAATCATCCCTTGCTCTGCTTTCTATATTCCCATTTCCTTCCACCTGTTTTTAATATTTTATTCTGACATTAAAAACCCACCTCATCCAGTTTAATTTACAAAGGACCCTATGACCTGAAATTTGGTAACTCCTTCCCAGGCACCAGCTAAGAGACTTTAGGAATATTGTATGGACATAATGAGGTGCTTGTACTGTGAGCTACATTGAACTAGTTGAACCAACAGCCCAGTGCAGGAGCAAGGAAAGTGATTGAGTGCAGAGCGTAGTGCCAGCCAGCGATCAGACCATATGGAAGCTCCCTGAACTGGTTTGCTGCAGGCAGCCCTCGGAGACAGACTGTGATGTTTGCTTTTTAACTTTGCTTCCTGTTTTTTCTGTCCTATGGTCACACTGTGTATAGCTATATTGTAACTTGTTTTCCTCATTTCTCTATATTGTAACTAAGGATTGTACCTAGATAGTCTGTATCTAAGATGGCACCATGTGTTGGTGACATTGTTGCACTGTAACTGTCGGAGAATTGTCCAATTACAAATTGAGGCCATAAAGAAATCTTGTGAAATTGACAAACATCGAGTTCATTTCTCACAATATTATGGGGAGGAGAAATTGACTGCGCTGATACAAAACTGACACTTTGCACAGTTAGGTCAAGGATTCTCTTCCATGAGCTTCAGATATGGACAGTTGTTATAGGGTCACAGTAGTGAAATGTTAATTACAAGACAATGCAGTTTTGACTAAAGTTAATAGAAAATAATTGCTTGTCCAGCAGTATCCATCAGTTAACAATTATAACAGGAGGTTTAGCTAATCTGCAGAAATGGGTGCTAATGACTAGCATCCTGACTTCATTAAGTCCCTAGGGTAGTGTTCCTTCTTGTCAGGTATCTTGGTGCCACCTAGTCAGCATGGGCTTTATGAGGATTGAGTACCTGGGGAGATAGGGAATGCCTCGGGGCTTCAGAAGCGGTGATACAATTGTGAGGTAGGAAAACCAGTTAGCAGATCATCTAGGTAGTGTATTCTTTCAGTCGGGGGAAACAGTTTAGGTAATGTCTCATTTCACTGTTACTTCCTGAGCTGAGTGTAGTCCAGTTGAGGTGCCGGTGGCATTATGGGTAGGCTCTGTTTGGCTAAGAACAGACATGGTTTCTGTGAGCAAGTGCTGGGCAGACACAGTGGTTTGTTTTTCTCCCACAGTAACTAATCTGTAACTGAAGAAGCTGTATCTAGATACCTTTGTACATAAGATGGAGCTTTCAGTGGCACCTTATAAATTTTTGACTGTAAACATTTGAGTATGTGTGACAACAAAGCTAATTCAATTCAATTCATCATTTTTCGTCTGCTATTCCCTGTTCTCAGCTTGTCGAAATCTGTTCCAGAATACCCACCCCTCAATCCAATATTTTGCTCTCAAACTATTTCCTGACCTTATCAATCCCCAATCAATTTCTGTTGCCTTCCTCACACAGTTTATAGAACACTGCAAGGTCTGAATATAAGAAATTTATTGGAATAAGGATTAAAAACATAAGGTTTATAACAGTCTTAAGGTAAAGAGAAACAAAGATTAGCACTGTGTTCTCAAGGCAGGTCTCTAATCTGTCTCCCAAGTCTGTTACAAACTTGCATCACAAGCACACCTTGCTACAAAGGATAGAAAAAATGCATCTCAGCTCAGACCAATGTTCAGACCAATGACCTGCAGAGTGCCAAGATATGATTCCTGAATTCTTTATTAAGAACAGAAGGCTGCAGAGTGTCTAGTATTTGTAATTACTTCTTTATCTTTTGCAGAATGAATAAAGGACATTGATTGGTATATTAGCTGAAACAGGAATGGTGAACAATTGCAACTGATGAAGATGGATTAAAAATTTTCCCAACAATTCCTCTGGTGCATGCTTTCACATGGTTATATTAGAGGCTTACAATTGTAATATAGAAACACACCAGCTCATGTATTTTAATAACTTACTTATAGATTAGATTCCCTACAGTGTGGAATCAGGCCCTTTGGCCCAACCAGTCCACAATGACCCTCCGAAGAGTAACCCACCCAGACCCATTTCCCTCTGACTAATTGACTGTCAAACTCTGGCTCAATCTACTAACTTACTTTCTTCTATGTGTGAGCCAAGTCCTGCGTGTTCTTTAAAATGAAGCAATAGGAGAAGATATTCAGTCTTTTTACGGTAAGTGGATAAAGCATACAGAGCTCTGGGTCTTGACCTTTCCGTTCCTGACAAACTATACAGTGTGTCAGTTCAGAAAAATACCACACCCTTGTCTCAGACCCAGTCTTTTTATATAGTAAAAAACATTATGCAGTCACTGAGGTGGGATTACCTTCTGATTGGTTGTTAGCCTGACTCCATTCTCCGCCCCCTTCCATTCCCGGATGTTCGACCCTACGTGACCTTGTTTTGCCTGCGAAACGGAGTACCACGTGACCTCCCTGCACGCCTCCGGCGCATGAAACAGTGCATCACGTGACCTTGTTTTGGAACGGTGCGATGCACCACATGACCTTGTTTTAGAACAGTGCGATGCACCACATGACCTTGTTTTGGAACGGTGTGATGCACCACGTGACCTTGTTTTAGAACGGTGCGATGCACCACATGACCTTGTTTTGGAACGGTGCGATGCATCACGTGACCTTGTTTTGGAACGGTGCGATGCACCACGTGACCTTGTTTTGGAACGGTGCGATGCACCACGTGACCTTGTTTTGGAACGGTGCGATGCACCACATGACCTTGTTTTGGAACGGTGCGATGCACCACGTGACCTTGTTTTGGAACGGTGCGATGCACCACGTGACCTTGTTTTGGAACGGTGCGATGCACCACGTGACCTTATCCTGCGCGCGCGCGCGTAACGGAGCGTCCCCAAAGGCCTCCGAATGCCGAGTACATCCACAGTGGCAGCCAGCCACATACTTATAAGTAAGCCATATATTTACAAGTTCCCCTTTTGGTCTCATGAAAATGAGACCAACAAACCAATTTTATACATCATTGTCGGTCTCTGATGCATAGTCGTCATTCCGCGCCAGAGCCATGGTTTCCATCTCCATCTGTGACATCCGGTAGGGCGGAGGAGCCTTCCCTTCAATAGCTGTAATGATTACTCGGTTCAACAAAGATCTAATGCAGGGGATACAACAACATCCACACAACACTAAGACAATGATCATACCCACGAGGGACAGAAACACAGACACAATTAACCCTTTCCATTTCCCAAACCATGAGTCGAACAGTCCTCCTAGAGGGTTGTGAATACCCGAATGTTCATGCATTTCTTCAGACAAGATTCTTAGTCCTTCCAAGGCTCTGGTAACCGAACCATCAGGCGCCGTATTGTTGGGGATGAACGTACAACATTGATCTCCAAACATAGAGCACACTCCCCCCTGTTCTGCTAGCAACATATCTAAGGCCATCCTATTTAGCACCGTCATCAATGAGGTCGCTGCCAATTGTTCAGAAAGTCCCGGCACCGCATCTCTAGTTCTATTGGCTAGCCTGAGTACATTATAATGTACATAATTAATTCTGTCAACGTTTTTATTCGGAGTAACTGGGAATAGAGCACTAATAAGTGGAAGGTTCTCAAATCCTGCTGCTATCTGGTCTACCAATTTATATTCATCAGGTACGCCACGGGGAACACCTATTGCATCTATGTAAGTAGTTGATCCAGAAGTAACATCAAACAAATCCCTACGTGTGCGTACATGAGGATGTATTCCCTTTTGTCGTTCTCCTAAGAGGAATAAGGGTACCCCTAACCGGACCATAGCACAAGTTCCAGACCAATCTGGAGGTAGACTAATAGGCAGTGTTCTGTCTCCACAGTACCAAAAAAGATCAGCTCTAGCCCAAACCATGGAGCTAGCATTCTTCCAGCCAGTTACATCAATCGTGTCCTGACACCAGTCAGCAGGGATGTCTCCCAAGATTGTAGTAGAACTGCTAGTGAAACAAGTGTAACTGTTGACCCTTGGGGTAAAGATTGGAGGTAAAGTGGACTTCTTTACAGGCGGGAAATTAACACTTAAGGTGGTACAATTCGGAGGGTGTGCCTGCATGGTGAGGGCCATCATGCAATGAAATCCTGCTGTGTCTACATTAGGAATCATGGGGCTGGGGTAGTAAGTAGGGTTGGCCTAGCCAAGAACACGCGACGCAATTACTCATGTTCATTGAGGTTGCGGTAGCTGTCATCCAGTCCAGCCACATGTTCCTATCACTATATCCGGTAGCTAGTCTAATAATGTCATCTCTCGTAATGTTATTGGAATCTATCACCACAGCTCCTGAACTTTGTTCTAGCTGCACGCCAGGAGTGGAGGAGCCTCAGCCCTTGACCTTGTCCAACAGGTACGAGATTCTTGCTCCCTGTTCAGATGAGGAAAAGGGCTCTGGACAGGATGAGCCAACTGACCAAGGCACCATGGTGCAGAAGGCCATTCAAGAGGGGGGAGCTAATAGACAGGTAGTGGTTATAGGGGATTCTATAATTAGGGGGACAGATAGTATCCTTTGCAAGCCGGATCGGGAGTCTCGCATGGTGTGTTGCCTGCCCGGTGCCAGGGTGCGAGACATCTCTGACTGGCTTGAAAGGATATTGGAGCGGGAGGGGGAGGATCCAGTTGTTGTGGTCCACGTTGGTACCAACAACATAGGCAAGACTAGGGTGGAGGACCTGTTTGGGCATTACGAAGCACTAGGCAGGAAATTGAAGCACAGGTCCTCAAGGGTCATAATCTCCGGATTACTGCCCGAGCCACGTGCCAATTGGCATAGGGACAAGAAAATTAGGCAAGTAAACACGTGGCTAAGGGATTGGTGTGGGAAAGAGGGATTCCACTTCATGGGGCATTGGCATCAGTTTTGGAACAGGGGGGATCTGTACCGTTGGGACGGTCTCCACCTGAACCGATCAGGTACCAATGTTCTAGCAAAGAGGATAAATAGGGTGGTCAGTAGGACTTTAAACTTCTGAGTTGGGGGGAAGGGAAAGTGAAAGCGACAGGGAGTATGGAGGTAAATGGAAAGATAAGCAGCAGGATAGCATGTTTCCAGGCGGATTTAAAATTGAGGCAGACTGAGAATGCAGAAAAAAGCAAGGATAACTTAGGACATATGACTTACAACATCTCTAATAAGGAAGTTAGCATTAAGGCACTTTACCTGAATGCTCGTAGCATTCATAACAAAGCCGATGAACTAATGGCACAGATAATAGTGAATGATTATGATGTAGTAGGCATCACAGAGACTTGGTTACAGGGGGGTCAGGACTGGCAGTTAAACCTCCATGGTTTTTCAACTTATCGAAAAGACAGAGAGGTGGGCAGAGGGGGTGGGGTTGCCTTGTTAGTTAAGAACAAAATTAAATCTATGGTATTGAATGACATAGCGTCGGATGATGTGGAGTCTGTGTGGGTGGAATTGAGGAACCACAAAGGCAAAAAAACCATAATTGGAGTTGTGTACAGACCTCCTAACAGTGGTCAGGACCAGGGACGCAACATGTACCGGGAAATAGAGAAGGCATGTCAGAAAGGCAAGGTTACATTGATCATGGGTGACTTCAATATGCAGGTGGACTGGGTAAATAATGTTGCTAGTGGATCTAAAGAAAGGGAATTCATGGAATGCTTACAGGATGGCTTTTTGGAACAGCTTGTCATGGAGCCCACAAGAGAGCAGGCTATTCTGGACCTAGTGCTTTGCAATGAACCAGACTCTATAAAAGATCTTAAAGTAAGGGAACCCTTAGGAAGTAGCGACCATAATATGGTAGAGTTCAGTCTGGAGTTTGAAAGGGAGAAGGCAAAATCTGATGTAATGGTGTTACAGTTGAATAAAGGTAATTATGAGGGCATGAGAGAGGAACTGACTAAAATAGACTGGAAGCAGAGGCTAACCGGGAAGACACTAGAGCAAAAATGGCAGGAGTTTGTAGGTATAATTGAGGACACTGTACAGAGGTTCATTCCCAAGAAAAGAAAGATTAACCGGGGAGGGATTAGACAACCTTGGCTGACAAAGGAAGTCAGGAAATGTATTAAAGAAAAAGAGAGATCCTATAAAGTGGCTAAGAACAGTGGGAAATCAGAAGATTGGGAAGGATACAAAAGCAAACGGAGGATAACAAAGAGTGTAATAAGAAATGAGAGGATCAAATATGAAGGTAGGCTAGCCAGTAATATTAGAAATAATAGTAAAAGTTTCTTTCAGTACATAAGAAACAAACGACAGGCAAAAGTAGACATTGGGCCACTTCAAACTGATGCAGGGAGCCTAGTGATGGGAGATAAGGAAATAGCAGGAGAACTTAACAAGTACTTTGCGTCAGTTTTCACAGTGGAAGACATGAGTAATATCCCAAAAATTAAAGGGTGTCACGGGGCTGAGTTGAGTATGGTTGCCATTACGAAAGAGATAGTGCTAGAAAAGTTAAAAAGTCTTAAAATTGATAAATCTCCTGGCCCCGATGGGATACACCCTAGAGTTCTGAGAGAGGTTGCTGAGGAAATAGCAGAGGCATTGGTTGAGATCTTTCAAGAGTCACTGGAGTCAGGAAAGGTCCCGGATGATTGGAAGATGGCTGTAGTAACCCCCTTGTTCAAGAAAGGATCAAGGCAAAAGATGGAAAATTATAGGCCAATCAGCTTAACCTCGGTTGTTGGTAAAATTCTAGAATCCATCATTAAGGATGAGGTTTCTAAATTCTTGGAAGAGCAGAGTCTGATTAGAACAAGTCAACATGGATTTAGTAAAGGGAGGTCATGCCTGACAAACCTGTTGGAATTTTTTGAAGAGGTAACAAGTAGGTTAGACCAGGGGAACCCAGTGGATGTGGTCTATCTGGACTTTCAAAAGGCCTTTGATAAGGTGCCACACGGGAGGCTGCTGAGCAAGGTGAGGGCCCATGGTGTTCGAGGTGAGCTGCTGGGATGGATTGAGGATTGGCTATCTAACAGAAGGCAGAGAGTTGGGATAAAAGGTTCTTTTTCAGAATGGCAGCCGGTGACGAGCGGTGTCCCACAGGGTTCGGTGCTGGGGCCACAGCTGTTCGCATTATATATTAATGATTTGGATGAGGGAACCGGGGGCATTCTAGCGAAGTTTGCCGATGATACGAAGTTAGGTGGACAGGCAGGTAGTACTGAGGAAGTGGGGAGGCTACAGAAGGATCTAGACAGGTTGGGAGAGTGGTCCAGGAAATGGCTGATGGAATTTAACGTGAGCAAGTGCGAGGTCTTGCACTTTGGCAAAAAGAATAAAAGCATGGACTACTTTCTAAATGGTCAGAAACTTAATAAAGCCAAAGCACAAAGGGATCTGGGAGTGCTAGTCGAGGATTCTCTAAAGGTAAACATGCAGGTTGAGTCTGTGATTAAGAAAGCGAATGCAATGTTGTCTCTTATCTCAAGAGGGTTGGAATATAAAAGCAGAGATGTACTACTAAGACTTTATAAAGCTCTGGTTAGGCCCCATTTGGAGTACTGTGTCCAGTTTTGGTCCCCACACCTCAGGAAGGACATACTGGCACTGGAACGTGTCCAGCGGAGATTCACACGGATGATCCCTGGAATGACAGGTCTAGCATATGAGGAACGGCTGAGGATACTGGGATTGTATTCGTTGGAGTTTAGAAGATTAAGGGGAGATCTAATAGAGACGTACAAAATAATACATGGCTTTGAAAAGGTGGATGCTAGAAAATTGTTTCTGTTAGGCGAGGAGACTAGGACCCGTGGACACAGCCTTAGAATTAGAGGGGGTCATTTCAGAACGGAAATGCGGAGACATTTCTTCAGCCAGAGAGTGGTGGGCCTGTGGAATTCATTGCCACGGAGTGCAGTGGAAGCCGGGACGCTAAATGTCTTCAAGGCCGAGATTGATAGGTTCTTGTTGTCTAGAGGAATTAAGGGCTACGGGGAGAACGCTGGCAAGTGGAGCTGAAATGCGCATCAGCCATGATTGAATGGCGGAGTGTACTCGATGGGCCGAATGGCCTTACTTCCACTCCTATGTCTTATGGTCTTATGGTCTTAAAATTATATTAGGGAATGTCGAACTTGTACACAATATAATGTGAGACCAACAGTGAAACCACACAAGGGAAAATTCCCTCTCCCAAGAATGCCAGGTCAGGAAATAGTAATCGATTACACTGACATGATAGAGAGAGTAAACGGATACCGGTACCTTTTGGTAGCAGTGGATGCATACACTGGTTGGCCAGAAGCTATACCTGCGAAAAAGGAAGACGCGAAAACAGTGATCAAATTTTTGATAAACCAATACATTCCAATGCATGGGTTTCCAAAGAGAGTTAGGTCAGATAATGGCACACATTTCAAGAACAAAGACCTGCAAGAGGTTGAAGCAGCTTTAGGACTGAAACATGCGTTTGGAACAGTGTATCATCCTCAGTCACAGGGAAAAGTGGAAAGAATGAATCAGTCCATAAAAGGAAAAACAGGAAAAGTGTGTGCACCGCTGCCCGCTACAGGTAAGCAATTTTAAAACAAACTGTATTACCTTTGCTGTAGTCTCCCGGGTTCTCTTTTATTCGACGCTGCTCCCGCTCAAAAAAAAATCATAGCTGGAAAGAACGGATGCCACCAATGTGTCAGATACCTCTGCATCTGTGTTTTTCCACAATGGGTCAACCCATGAGCTTCCTGGAGCATGGAAGCTATCAAACCTGGGGGTAGGACTGGTCTACCGTCCGGTGACCTCCAAATCCCTTCTGACTCTATGGCCCCTCTCTCTCTCCAAACTGTCAGTTCATGAGGAGAGGCTTTCTGCTGCTCTTTGATTAACACATTCGCATCACAGGTAGGCAGCAGGTCGTACACTGTTCTCTCTGTTTGCATCATTATATACTGTGGTGTATAGCCTGCTGCTTTCTTTGCTGCTGAGTCTGCTTCCTGATTGCCCTTCGCTACTACTGTGTCTGCTTTGTCATGTCCTCTACATTTGACCACTGCCACTTCTGCAGGTTTCATTAGGGCCACCGCTAATCTTTTCATATCTTTTTCATGTTTAATTGGGGTTTTCGCTGCTGTTAAGAATTCTGCTCTAATCCATTGACTGAGTTCTACCTGTATGGCCCCTACCACATATGCAGAGTCGGTGTAAATATTTACTCTTTTCCCCTCTGACCATTCTAACGCAGCAATCATTGCCAACTGGGCTGATTCTTTGCCTGTCACTTTTCCTGTCAACACTTCCTCAAATCCCTCACTTGTCCGTCTCACCACTGCATAAGCTGCTTTAAGTCCTTCAGTTGGATGTCTGTAACAGCAACCATCTGTGAACAGCACTTCTTCTGGGTCTACTAGTGGAATTGCCTGTAAGTCTGTCCTAACTTTGACATCTCTCTGTATCCTTTCCTCACACATATGTGTCTCTCCTTCTCCCATATTATCAGCCATGTTGATCCCTTCGTGTATAAAAGTTATATGTGGTGCATTCAGGATCTTCTCTAACCTGGTTTGCCGCAGTGACGTCATTGTAAAGGCCGTTGAGTTCACATAGGCCACTATACTATGTCTCGTCAGTACCGTTAGTGAATGGCCCATGACTATATGTGCTACCTTTTGGAGAATTTTTGCTACCCCTGCTGCATGTCTTGTGCATGGCGGGTGTCTGTCCTCTATTGGGTCAAGGGTAACACTTACATACATCAGCACCTGCCTGCCTCCCCCTTTTTTCTGAAAAAGAACACCATTTACTGTGTGTAATCCTTCAGAAATATCGAGGAAAAATGGCTCTTTGTAATCCGGGACCGCTAAATCAGCAGCCCGCATTAGGGCCTGTTTAAGAGAGATGAAACTTTCGTCTGCCTCCATGGTCTACTGCAAATGGGCCGACAAATTTCTCATGCCTTATTCATTAACCATGGCTCTGAGAGGGAAAGTGAGCTCCCCATATGTTGCAACAAATTGTCTGCTATATCCTGCCAACCCAAGAAACGAAAGCATGTCCTTTACAGTGATCGGTTTGGCATGATGCAGAATGGAAGATCTATGGAACAGAGAGAGACCTGTTCCCTGAGCGGAAATCACTCTACCCAAAAAAGACACCGTTTGTCTACAGCATTGTAACTTAGCCCGTGAGACTTTGAAACCAACTTCATACAGGCGAAGCAGCAACGTCTTTGTGGCTGCCAGACAAGAAACATAGTCGTGTGCGGCCAAAAGAATGTCATCCACATACTGGATCAATGTCACCCCCTTTGGGAGTGATATGTCGTTCAGTTGCTGTTTCAGTACCTGATTAAACACCCCTGGCGACAAAATGAAGCCTTGAGCCACCATTGTATAATGTAGTTGTTGGCCTTTTATAGGTGAACGAAAAAATGTCTCTCAAATGGTCAGCTAAGGGCAAACAGAAAAACGCGTTGGCCAGATCAATGCACGAGAACCACTTGTGGTCAGGGGTCAGCACATACATTGCAGTATAGGGGTTTGGAACTGGAACTGTTGGAGTAGACACAACGCTATTAATCCGCCTCAAATCATGGGCCATCCGATTTTTACCAGTATTCTGCTTCTCTACAGGTAAGATAGGAGTGTTCCAGGCTGACTGGGAGGGTTCTAGCACCCCTGCTGCTAACAATCCTTCAATTGTGTCAGCAATGCCGGCTTCAGCCTGTGGTTTGTGTGAATATTGTCTCTGCCAAATTGGAGTGTGGTCAATCAAATCGAATGTGATTGGTGTGATGTGTTTGCAGTGACCAACATCCGTTGAACTTGCTGACCACAAAGTATCTGGCAGAGCGTCAAGCATCGCTGCAGCCTGTGGATGATCTGTCTTCTCTCTACCATGAAACCTTTCAATCTGCCTATGTTCCAGCAGTACCTTGTCAGTAGTCCTGTACACAATTTTGTAAGCTTCCTCTGATGGTGAATATTGTAAACCAGGTAGCTGAGTCCAACCCCAATCAGTTAGCGCCATCAAACGTTTAGACATAGGTCCCAGATCCTTGGCCTGATATTTAGCATGCACGGCCAATGTGAGATGAGGTATAGCTTCTTCAGACATGTCATACCATTCCAACTGTTCTGCAGTCAGTTCAACAACACCCGCCACACCTTCTTTCCCTATCAGAATACAACTAGAGGAAATATCCCATAGTGTCCCTTCTAAATGCTGATAGAATGCATGCTGATAAATGTCATTATCATCACGATCATAAGACAAGGCAACATGAAGGGGATCTGCAGGAGGAGCATAGGGATGCAGCATCTGGATCCAAGGTCACCATCGGCTGTATAAAGACTGTATACCGCTGTTCTGCCTGTTTTCAGGTTTGAGGAGTCCCCAATATATGCCCACTGCCCTTCTGCCATTGGAGATGTGTCCGGTGATAGCATCATTTGGGATCCAGAGTGACTCATTGTCATAGAACAGTTGACAGAATAGCCATTAGGAAAGGTCACTACCAGCCCGTCTAGTCTGCACAGGACCGAAACCCCACATCTCACCAGCAAGTCACGATCCATCAAATTCATAGGGCATGGAGGTGATGAAATATACCGGTGACGAAACGTCTGTCCGGCCACAGATGTGATCAGTGGCGATGTCAAAGGCAGACTTTCTGGTTTGCCCGAGAACCCTACCAACTGGATGCTGGAGGATGACATATTTGACCGAGGTTTATTACAAGTGATGGTAGAAAATCTTGCACCCGTGTCAACCAAAAAAGACAGAGTCTTGTCCATCACCCTCATTTGCATATAGGGGTCTGCCAACCCCACATGCCCCTGGATTCTCGGGCCCCGTCAATATTCGTACCCCTGTCCTTCTGGCGGGTACTGTCCTTGCACCGGGGCTGCAGCTACATTTGGGACTTGGTAAGGCTGAGCAGCCTGTTGAAAAGGCGGCTGACTTGAGCGGAGATACTGTCCTCGAATCAATGCCTGCCCTCCCTGGGGTCCCCACAGCATGGGACAATTCTGTCTCCAATGCCCGAGCTGGCCACATGCAAAACAAGTGTTGGGTGGCTGACCTGTTGGTGCTCCGTGGCCCCTCCCTTTACCACGCAGTCCTCCTGAAACACCTATTGGCTTGCCCCCATATTGGGAGTAGGGAGGCATCCCATCAGGTGTTGAGTCCAGACTGGGTAGGATGTTTTGTGGTGATGGTTGCTGAACCATCTGATTAGTCGCTTTTTGGGAGGCCTTCCTTGTATCATTAGCCTTCCTTCTAGCCTCATCGAGCTGTAACTTCAGCAACTGCACTTGACTTGACTCATTACTCTGTTTGTCTTCATCCTGTTTCGTCCTGTAACGCTTCATGTGGTGCGTCAAGTGTTTCTCCCACTGTTCTGTAGAACAACCTGGGATATCAGGATTACTCTTCATTGCCTCCTTTACTTCCTTAGGCATCCCTGCCATAACGACATTCCTAAATAACATGGTCTGTGGTTGACCTGACCTTGGATGGCTCCCCGCAGTATCTGTCCACATGCCCTTACATCGAGCCAAGAAGGCAGGCATATTCTCGCCCTCCTTCATTGTGAAGGTGAGTGAGTGCATCGCTCCCGGTGGAATCAGAAATCTATCCCTCATTGCCCTACCCACACAGGTGGCATGCTGCACTAACGGTTCTGAATCAGGCAGTAAAGTGGTCCCCGCAGATGCTTCGATCTGCTGTATTTCCCACATATTCAATTGCTTGCCCAACAAAGCTCTCCAATTGCCCATAGCTAACTTGTACACTAGAGTATATTGGCAAAATTTAGTCATCCAAGGCCCACCTCCCTCCGTGGGTGGGGGCATTTTATCCAGGATGCAGTTCATGTCAGTAAATGTGAAGGGCTGATAAACATCCCCCAAATAAGAGCCTCTGTAAATTAATGGCATTTGGTGGTGCTGAAACTGTACGGACTGTCGTAATGTGCCTCTGGGACGCAGGCTATAACCTGATTCAGATAGGGGCTGCATTGGAGGTTCATGTTCAGCATGCATTGTGAGTGAGCCTTTCAAAGTGACAAGGTAGGTGTGAGGGTCATCCTCTGTCAGGGATTCTGCATCCTCAATATCTGTACTATTTTCAGATTCCCGCCCATCCAATTTTTCTCTATGTCGTTGTTCCCTCAAATCTCTCCTTCGTCTGTCTGAGAACCCGTCATCCAATAACTGACCAGAATTAAGTAATCCTCCCTTCTTTTCGCCCTCAACACTATACGGTGTCGAGTGAGCAGCTGGCTCTGCAATAATGAATGTCTCCCTTGTTTCGGCTGTTCATTGTTTCTGCTGTGCGTCATTAACACCCTGCTTGCCTCCTCCGCTTCTTTAACTCTCTGTGCAGCTTCTAGTGTTAGTTTTTCTACCGTTCTAATGCTATCTTCTACTGCCTCCGCAAGTCTCTCTTTTACTGTTTCTTACTCTCTTGTTCCTACTTCTCGCACATCCAACACCCCTTCTTGAACATACATGAGTGGCATTTGTGTTACAGGATATGGGGGCAGTGGTTGTACCCCAGGCAATTTAGGATATAAGGACATGGATGGTCATGGCTTTTCTATATCCTTCGCCAGATCTGGGTCAGAGGTACCACCCACCCTCTTTTGCAATGTTTCTACCGCCATACAGGCTAACGTCATATTATGCAGATAAATCCTCCTCTCTTCTTTCTCCTCACCGTCTTTTGTCCACTTTCTTCGAACTAATATTGAGCCTTTTTTTCCCTTCATGTGCTCTTCAACTTCTAATTTAGCTTGCTCTTCTGCTTTTCCTAAAAACGAAGACAATTTTTTTCTCTCCTCATCTTTAGGGACTTTGCCCTGTTGTTGTAATTCGTCCCAAATCTTATCATATTTCTCCATCATTGTTTTTTGTTTATCCTTCACAACCCCACTAACTAACTGAATTCTAGCTTTAGCCCACTGCTGTTTTACGGGCAAAATTAAGTCAAAAGAACGTCCTCCGTATTCCTCACACTCTTTATCAAATTCCCCTTTCATGTTACGTATTTTATTTTAATCCTCGCGTCTAGCAGTCAATTGTTTGGATGCAATACACTTGCACAACTAACCCAATCAGAGACAACACCGGTGGCCAGTCAGTTTGTGTAGAGTACACCCGAGCAACTGACCCTTTCAGCGAGATTTATCAGCAGTGTCGCTGTTGTTACCGTTAGATTCCTACTGATAACTCTCTCTCTCGCCGAGACACCACTGTCCCTTACTTCAACACACTATTGGCTGTTCTGCCACCTTCTGTACATTCCCCAATATAAGTTTTAAAACATAGAGCACATCAATCATACACATCAATCATACACCACAATTTGTGAGCGTTGCTTTTATGAGATCCTGCTCAATGGACTTTAAACCTCCTCACACTTACGCACCTTGTTGCTTTTATGGGGACTCTAACCCCAAGGGACTTTAAACCTGTACGTACTATATCAAAACTTTATCCACTAACTCTTACTAGGACACTTGCAGTATAATGACAACAATCAATTTAGTATTTCCAATTGCAGAACTTCGATATAAACAGGCGTCTGCTCACCTTTTTTTATGCGGCGCCACTTGTTGTTGTCATCAAACGTCAGTTGTCCATTGTTTCTATTTTCTCTCCTTTCCGTCACTTCTCCATCTTCATCACGTCAGGCTCACCAATTGTCAAACTCTGGCTCAATCTACTAACTTACTTTCTTCTATGAGCCAAGTCCTGCGTGTTCTTTAAAATGAAGCAATAGGAGAAGATATTCGGTCTTTTTACGGTAAGTGGATAAAGCATACAGAGCTCTGGGTCTTGACCTTTCCGTCCCTGACAAACTATACAGTGTGTCAGTTCAGAAAAATACCACACCCTTGTCTCAGACCCAGTCTTTTTATATAGTAAAAAATAGAAGCAGTCACTGAGGTGGGATTATCTTCTGATTGATTGTTAGCCTGACTCCATTCTCCGCCCCCTTCCATTCCTGGATGTTCGACCCCACGTGATCTTGTTTTGCGCGCGAAACAGAGTACCACGTGACCCCATTTTGCCCGCGAAACGGAGTACCACGTGACCCCATTTTGCCCGCGAAACGGAGTACCACGTGACCTCCCTGCACACCTCCGGCGCGTGAAACAGTGCATCACATGACCTTGTTTTAGAACGGTGCGATGCACCACGTGACCTTGTTTTGGAACGGTGCGATGCACCACGTGACCTTATCCTGCGCGCGCGCATAACGGAGCGTCCCCAAAGGCCTCCGAATGCCGAGTACATCCACAGTGGCAGCCAGCCACATACTTATAAGTAAGCCATATATTTACATGACCTAACACTATGGGGCAATTTAGCATGGCCAATTCACCTGTCCTGCACATCTTTGGACTGTGGGAGGAAACCGGAGCACCTGGAGGAAACCCAAGCAGACACAGGAAGAATGTGCAAACTCCACACAGACAGTCACCCGAGGCTGGAATTGAACCTGGGATCCTGGCTCTGAAATGCGTTGCACATTGAGAATCAGAGTATTACTTGAATACCATATTTAATAGTTGAACACTTTCTCTATCTCTCCAAGATTTTACCTTTAAAAGTCAATAAAAACTTTAGAGATGAGTTTGGGATGTTAATGTATCATTTTCCATTCTATAATGCCGCTTTTCTAGCTTCTCCAAAACTGCATTAACACTTGTCAGCTTCTCCTTAGGGTAAAGGCATTATTTATGAACTTCCAATGACTGTCTGATATCAATATCAGTCAAAATGGTTTCCCATGTTGACCATCTCATTAACTCTAAGGACTCTATCAGGTCACTGTTTAATCTTCTCCTTTCAACAAAAGAAGACACCAGCCTGTTCAGTCTTTGAGCAAGTTACAATAAAGCACACTGACCTACTTCTGTCCACTCACAAACAAAAGTTAAAAGGAAATCTGAAAGAGGAATTTGAAATGTTGAGAACTTTTCATGACATAAATCAGGTAAAACTGCTTTTGTTGACCTGACAGCAATTGAAATAAATTAAAAACTCGTTCCCTTTACAGGAACCACCTGGTCCATTAAAAAAAAGTTTTATTCTGCAAAAGGAATTCATTTCTATTCAGTCCCAATTCCTTACAGAAAATATCCTTATCAAAGTGAAGAGTCTCGGATATATTGTGAAGCCCTTGATTAAAAAGAGAAGTGACAATACTATGGCTTTAAGAGGTGTATTTTGTCCTGGTTATTTTTGAAGAGAGGTTTTCAGACACAGGAACCGAGCTGTCTTTTCGAATCCAATAAAGTAAACAGCTTGTGAGGCCTCAAGGTTTTTATTTTAACTGGACCCAAAGAAGCAGCCTGAATGGGAGGAGTCAGGCTCCTACAGATCCAGGGTTTTAGTTTAGCTTTATTGGGATTTTTGAAATTGGCTCCCAGCCATGCAAAAAACTGGAGTTCTCTCTGCTCCCAAAATAGCATGTGAGACAATTTATTTTACTGCATTTGCCTTTACCAAAGGTATGTTTGTGAGATATTACTATATTGAAAAAGTTGCTGTTTAGTAGTTAAATAAGCTATTATTCTGTTAAGTTTTCCCACAGAGTTAAAGTCATACTAATTCTTCTTTCTTTTGTTTGTACTTTAAGCAGGGTAACAATCAAGTGTGTTTTGCTTAAAGCTAAATAGTGTAATCAATCAATTTTCATTCTGAACACAGAACCTTCCACTTGCCTTTGTATAAGATCAATGTTAGGGTCTCCTTGGCATATTTGAAGAGGGTTTGACCTGGTCCATAATAGAGAACATGGACCAGATGACTGGCACTACAGTGTTGTGTCCCTGAGCTGAGGCTTTGGGGCCCTCTGGAGACAAGAATAGAGCTGGCAGGGAGTTGCAGAAACTTTAGTTTCAGTGTCAATTTAGTCACAGGACTGTAATCGTGGGCCTGATCATTTTAACCACAGTAGAGGGACAGATTGTACAGGAATCCAACTACCTCTCAATTGAGCTGAAAATGTGTTGCTGGAAAAGTGCAGCAGGTCAGGCAGCATCCAAGGAACAGGAGAATCGACGTTTAGGGCTTATGCTGACCTGCTGCGCTTTTCCAGCAACACATTTTCAGCTCTAATCTCCAGCATCTGCAGTCCTCACTTTCACCTCTCAATTGAGGCCAATTAAAGCTGTTGTTAACTGCTTGTCAAAGCTGGAAGTAACCTTTTCAAAGAGACCCATCAGTTACTCTCATGTCCAGAAACATAGCAGCTAAGGAGAGGAGATTTAAAAAATGGGGAACAAGTTATGGCTACCCCAGGGCGTTAACCTCTGCTCTATAAGAGGGTTATCAGGGCAAAAGATGAACTGGGTAATTAGTAAGTTTGTGAACTTGGAGCAGCACAGTTGGTAGGGACAGTGGGCACTTAGCATTGGTCGTTGAATGTCACCACAGAGACAGTAGAGCAGTGGCAGGTGCCAAGGTGATCTGAACAGCTACCTGCCTAGAAGGAGGGCTGCAGCTGACAATGGAAACCCAATGGTAATTAAGGGAACAACAACCCACAGGAAAGATGGAACTCCAAGCATGGGGGCAGGTGAAAGGAAAAATGGCAAGAGGCCAATGGAAGTCATACATTCAATGCAGTATCCATTGCTGAAAGTGGAGCTACCTGACGATGATGAAGACCCAGTACCTTTCCATTTCTTTTTAATACTGCAAAAACCTTGAAATTATACCATTGCTAGTAAGTATTTAACACATTTGTATACAATCTATTATTTTAATTCTCTTGCAGATTCATTAACTCATTGAGAATGAACAAGAATAAAACCAGGTACTATGAATAAAAATGTGGAAGGAAAAAGACACAAAAAGTGCCTTGCAAAAATAGAGAGCAATTAAATCCAGTTAAAATTATGTATTAGATGGTGTCACTTGCAGACAAAAATTGGTTAATAAACTTAGATTTCACAAAAAAAACTGAGAGTCTCTGTCTTGTTGGTTACATCGTCCACCACAAGACAGGTCACTGAATGGATTTGGGAAATTCATCAGTTTTTACTATTTTTAAACAAGTAACTTTCTGGAATTTCAGAGAGCAACATGTTTTGGTAAAAAAGGGTGGGATGTAAAATGGGAAGAGTGTTTAAAAACATCGGCTTGCAAAGAATGGGTGTATATATAACAGATAGAGTGGTTAATGTCCAGGATGTAAGACAGGCTGAGAGTATAATGGTTATGTATAATAGTTGGAGCATATAATTAGGGGTGTAAAACAGGCAGCAAGTATCATGGTTAAAGGCAGTGAGCCTGAAGCGTGGAGAGATAAGCTAGAGGAGGGTGGGGGTGGGGAGAAAGTAGCATAGAGTACAATGGGCGAGTGGGGGAGGAGGTGAAGGTGATGGGTCAGGGAGGAGAGGGTGGAGTGGATAGGTGGAAAAGGAGATAGGCAGGTAGGACAAGTCCGGACAAGTCATGGGGACAGTGCTGAGCTGGAAGTTTGGAACTAGGGTGAGGTGGGAGAAGGGGAAATGAGGAAACTGTTGAAGTCCACATTGATGCCCTGGGGTTGAAGTGTTCCGAGGCGGAAGATGAGGCATTCTTCCTCCAGGCGTCTGGTGGTGAGGGAGCGGCAGTGAAGGAGGCCCAGGACCTCCATGTCCTCGGCAGAGTGGGAGGGGGAGTTGAAATGTTGGGCCACGGGGCGATGTGGTTGATTGGTGCGGGTGTCCCGGAGATGTTCCCTAAAGCGCTCTGCTAGAGGCACCCAGTCTCCCCAATGTAGAGGAGACTGCATTGGGAGCAACGGATACAATAAATGATATTAGTGGATGTGCAAGTAAAACTTTGATGGATGTGGAAGGCTCCTTTAGGGCCTTGGATGGAGGTGAGGGAGGAGGTGTGGGTGCAGGTTTTACAGTTCCTGCGGTGGCAGGGCAAAGTGCCAGGATGGGAGGGTGGGTTGTAGAGGGGCATGGACCTGACCAGGTAGTCACGGAGGGAATGGTCTTTGTGGAAGGCGGAAAGGGGTGGGGAGGGAAATACATCCCTGGTGGTGGGGTCTGTTTGGAGGTGGCAGAAATGTCAGCGGATGACTTGGTTTATGTGAAGGTCGGTAGGGTGGAAAGTGAGCACCAGGGGCGTTCTGTCCTTATTACAGTTGGAGGGGTGGGGTCGGAGGGCGGAGGTGCGGGATGTGGACGAGATGCGTTGGAGGGCATCTTTAACCATGTGGGAAGGGAAATTGCAGTCTCTAAAGAAGGAGGCCATCTGGTGTGTTCTGTGGTGGAACTGGTCCTCCTGGGAGCAGATAAGGCAGAGGCGGAGGAATTGGGAATATGGGATGGCATTTTTGCAAGAGGTAGGGTGGGAAGAGGTGTAATCCAGGTAGCTGTGGGAGTCGATGGGTTTATAAAAAATGTCAGTGTCAAGTCGGTCGTCATTAATGGAGATGGAGAGGTCCAGGAAGGGGAGGGAGGTGTCAGAGATGGTCCAGTAAAATTTAAGGTCAGGGTGGAATGTGTTGGTGAAGTTGATGAATTGCTCAACCTCCTCGCGGGAGCACGAGGTGGCAACAATGCAGTCATCAATGTAGCGGAGGAAGAGGTGGGGAGTGATGCCAGTGTAATTATGGAAGATCAACTGCTCTATGTAGCCAACAAAGAGACAGGCATAGCTGGGGCCCATATGTGTGCCCATGGCTACCCCTTTGGTCTGGAGGAAGTGGGAGGATTCAAGGCGAAATTGTTAAGGGTGAGGACCAGTTCGGCCAAACGAATGAGAGTGTCGGTGGAAGGGTACTGTTGGGGACATCTGGAGAGGAAAAATGGAGGGCTTGGAGTCCATGGTCATGGCGGATGGAGGTGTAGAGGGATTGGATATCCATGGTGAAGATGAGGCGTTGGGGGCCGGCGAAACAGAAGTCTTGAAGGAGGTGGAGAGCGTGGGTGGTGTCTCGAATGTATGTGGGGAGTTCCTGGACTAGGGGGGATAGGACAGTGTCGAGGTAGGTGGAGATGAGTTCAGTGGGGCAGGAGCATGCTGAGACAATGGGTTAGCCAGGGTGGTCAAGCTTGTGGATCTCTCTACCTACCTTGCTGGAAAAACGCAGCAGGTCAGGCAGCATCCAAGGAGCAGGAGAATTGACATTTCAGGCATGAGCCCTGCTATTCCTGAAGAAGGGCTCATGCCCGAAACGTCGATTCTCCTGCTCCTTCAATATATCTGCTCAGGGGTGGAAAGAAACTTATAGTGGGAGTGGAATAAGTAGTGATCCATATAGATACTAATGATGTAGGTAGAACCAGTAAAGAGATTCTGCATTCAAGATATGATGAATAAGCACTATATTGAAAAACAGAACTTCAAATATTAAAATCTCTGGATTATTACCTTAGTAATGTGCAAATTAACATAGGGTACATAAGATCAGAAGGATGAATATCTGGCTCAAATACTGGTGTGGGAGATGTGGCCCACTGGGGAAAATCAGGGTTGTACATTGTGATGGTTACCACCAGAATTTTGCTGGGGCCAGTGTTGTTGCAAACTGCATAACAAGGGAAGTAGGGAGGTTATTAAACCAAATAGCAAGGGAATAGGGATCAGATGTGAAAAGATGTGAAAAATAGCAAAATGGGAAATGAGGGTCAGAGAGTGTCAGGAAGGTACAGAAGAAATAATGAAGAATACATTAACAATCAAGACTAGGTGTTAGTAAGTTAACAGAAGGGCAAAGCTAAAAGCTCTCTATATGAATGCACATGCATCCAGGACAAAGTAGTCAAACTCATGGAACACACTGAAATAAATAAACACAACCTGAAAATCATTACAGTGACATGACTTCAGGGTGATACAGATTGGGTTCTGAATATTAAGTGGTAAGTGACAATCAAGAAAAATAAGAAACTAGGTAAAGAGGAGAGGTAGCATGGCTCGCCAAGGATGGCATCTGTGCATTAGTTAGAGATGACCTTGGTTCAGGAGATCAGGATATAGAATCAGTTTGGTGGAGATGAATAGCAGGGAAATAAGTGATGAGCAGGAGTAGTCCACATTTCCAGTAACCACAATGTGGGGTAAAGTAGGCAAGAAGAAATTAATGTGAAAAAAGGCTGGCAATAATCATGGGTGACTTGAAAAAAATCAGATTGGCAGTAATAGCCTGAATGGGGAGTTCATGGAATAACTTTGAGATAGATTCTTAGAATAGCACATTCTGAAACTGACCACAGGATGATTGTACTCAACCTGATTTTGTATAATGTGACAGGATTAATTAATTACCATAGAACTAAGGCTCCACAAGGTCACAGCAACCACAATATGATTGAACTTTATGTCTAGTTTGGAAGAGAAGACTGGGGCTAAGACTAGTATGTTAAACCCAAATGAAGATAGCTATGAGTGCATGAAAGCTGAGCTAACTGAAGTAAACTGATATACCAGGCTGTGGGACTGATCACAGTTGAAATGGTTTTCATCAATGGTTAACTAAAGAAAGTTAGGAAAAGAACTAAACACTTGCCAGGAAAGTGGAAGCCATGGGATAAAAGGGATGGCAGCGGCATAGATACAAAGCTGATAAAGTGGGCGGCACGATGGCACAGTGATTAGCACTGCTACCTCACAGTGCCAGAGACCCGGGTTCAATTCCCGCCTCAGGCAACTGACTGTGTGGAGTTTGCAAATTCTCCAAGTGTCTGCGTGGGTTTCCTCCGGGTGCTCCGGTTTCCTCCCACAGTCCAAAAATGTGCAGGTTAGGTGAATTGGCCATGCTAAATTGCCTGTAGTGTTAGGTGCAGAGGGGAATGGGTCTGGGTGGGTGTGCTTCGGCGGGTCGGTGTGGACTTGTTGGGCCGAAGGGCCTGTTTCCACACTGTAAGTAATGTCAAAAAAAGGAAAGATATAACTATGTAAGGATTTGTAGGTAAGGTGATGGCCTAGTGATATTATTGCTGGACTGTTAATCCAGAGATGTAGGTAACATTCTGGGGACATGAGTTCAAATCTCACCATGGCAGATGTCTCCTAGAGGTGGTGAATGTTAATAGTAGATAGTAAGGAAATGTTAGATAAAATGAACAAATATTTTGTTTTCATGGATCATGTTCCCATGGTGTATGACTCTATGAATCTATTAGAGAACACAATAAACATTCCAAATAGCTATAAACTGTGTTGTGGAATGGAAGGGGGAATTTAGCAAAATTATAATAATGAGGAAAGTGATACTAAGCAAACTGGTGGAAGTGAAGGTTGACAAGTGTCTGGTCCAGATGTACTTCATCGTATAGTTTTTAAAGAGGTTGCAAATGAGGTAGTAGATGTATTTGTGTTAATTTTCAAAAATTCCTTTGATCCAGGAAAGGTCTATCAAACTGGAAAGTAGCAAATATATCCCCTCTGTTTTAAAAAGGATAGAGCCAGAAAACAGGATAATGTAGGCCTTGACATCTGTTGGTTTTGGGGAAGATGTTACAATTGATCATTAAAGAGATTAAGCATGTGCAATTAGAAAATCTCAGGGTAATCAGAAAGAGCCTGCATGGTTTTGTCAAAGGTAAATTTAATCAATTTTAACCGCTCTATTGGTATTCTTTGAAGCAGTAACATGCATTCTGCATAAAGAACAGCCTGTAAACATACTCTACTTGGATTTCCAGAAGGCATTTTATAAAGTGCCATATCAAAGAAATAAAGGTTCTTGTGAAATGAAAGTGGTAATATACTAGTATGGATAGAAGAATGGCAGGCTGACAGAAAACAGTACAAGCATAAATGGGTCTTTCTTTAATCAGCACAATTTGATTAAACGAATCTGCAGGAGTATGAATGAGGGTTCAATATTTTCAATAAACACCGATGACTTAGATGAGGGGAGCAAAGGTACAATTGTTAAATCCACAGAATAATACAAAGATAGGAAACTATGTTTTGAAGAAGACATAACAAAGTTGCAGATGTATATAGAACGAGTGGGCTAAAATCTGATAGATGAATTATAACATTAAACTTGTTCACTTTGTCAGGAATGATAAAAAAAAACACATTATTGGTTAAACAGAGAATGATTCCAAAATTACAAAATGTGGAAGGATTTGGTTCTGGTGATGAGTACAAAAGATTAGTATGCAGGTACAGCATGGAATCAAGAAGGGTAATGGGATGCAATTTTTTATTATGAGACAAATTGAACTCATTTGTAAGGGTGTACAGTGCTCTGGTGACAACACACATTGAATACAGTGTGTGATTTCAGTTTCCTTACTTATAGGACGCAAATGCATTGGAGGTGGTTCAATGGGCATTTTCTAGATTGATACATGGAATGACGGTTATCACATGAGATTTGCATTCTGGCGGCGCCTGCATCTGACACAGAATCATGTAGACAGCAGCAGAGGAGATTTTGGGCCAAGTGGCTGCATCGGCGAGATAGGTCCAAAGCAGACTGATTCCGGCGGCAGAGTTGTGTTTGGGCTGGTGCAGTAACCTGCGGCATCAGTGGCGTCTGCATTGATTAGTTCCAGTGAAGACTCATAGTGGGCGAGGGCATCAGTGGAGGCAAGATGGCACCGGAGAGTGGTAACTTTGGTTCTGGTGACAGTGCAGCAAAAGAGACTCATGCATGGCCACCAGGCCCATGGCAGAGTACTTAACAAGAAGGTCTGTAAAGTTCTACACGGTTTCTTTATTTCTACATTTTTCTGCCTTTATATTCTGTTTTTGTTTTACTTTTCTCTGTTTTAACAAGTCACCAGAGAGTGATGACATGAAACAACACTTTTTGTTATATTTTGTAATAAAATACATATGACAGTAAGCAAATCAAATTAAATCACTCTTATAGGCAGTGAGTTCCAGATTTCCACCATACTTTGGGTGACAAAGTTTTTCCTCATTTCTGCTCTAAACCTTCTGCCCTTTAACTTAAATCTTTGCCCCAGTTATTGATCCCTCCATTGAGGGCAAAAATCTCTTCTTGTTAACCTTATCCATTCTTCTCTGCTCTGAGGAAAACAGCCTTAGTCAGTCCAATCTCTCTTGATAACTCTCCACACAATATGCTGCAAAATCTTGTCTGCACCATCTCCAGTGCAATAACATCCCTCCTGTAATGTGGATTGCAGAAATTCACATAATACTCTAGGTATGGCCTAACCAATGTTTTATGCAATTCCAGCATCATCTCCTTGCTCTTAAAGTCCATGTCTTTGCATAAGAATGTGGAATTAGAAACACTAACAGATTGGCCATGATCTACAGATTGGCAGGTTAGGCTTAATGGGTTGAGTGGTCTATTTTTGCTCCTATTTCTTACATTTGTATGCTTGTATAAAGGACAGAGTGTAAAATGAGTGACCATTTGGAAATTACGGATTTTACACGCCTTTTGAAATGGAAGACTCAAAGAATTGACTCCTTGACGGTATCAAGGCCTCTACACCATAAAACCAAATGGCTATTCTTCATACATCTACTTGGAGATTAAATATTGGCAGGCTATTCATCTGCAAGAAAGCCAAGTCTGACGCCATTCTTAACTGATTCTACAAACACAGGCCTCCAGCAGGGTTTATTGCATAGTGATCTGGAATGGAACTCTGGCTAATTTCAATTTGTTCTCATTAATTCTTGCTCAAGGGCATTGAGACCAATTAAATTGCCTCTAATGTCTCTTCATCTGAAATCGACAAATTTAATAAAGGATGGACTTAAACTGGAATTTCCAGGGCTGTACATTACAGCTACTTCCTGCTTTAAATAGCTGAGATACCAGGGGAGCAACAACATTCTTTTCACTGTGGAAATTATCATTTGCACCTCATGCAGCATTTTGTCTACAATTTTATTCTGCACATTTTTTGGCGTCATGATGAATTATAATAAAATTTCTAATCAATGAATTTTGTGTTGAAATTTGTTTTATTCCAAGTTAGTACAATCAACCTGAAGAAAATTGTATGGTTATATTTAATGATTCAGCACTCTCTAGGCAGTATTTTGTGTCACTAGGGTACACACAAAGAATTTGAAACTGGATGTTAGCATATCTAATTCACAGCCTGCATGATTTTCTGCTCCATCATTTTAATGGCCAGAAAATTCTATGGGCTCATGGTTCAAGAATGCTGACCTTCATTTCGGAATTCCCAATTTGCACATCTATCATGCAAAACTTTGCACCAAGGGTGTTAAAGCATAAAATTGGTTCATAAATCTTTCAGACACTGCTGTCCTCAGGAAAATATTGACATTTTTGTTCAGGTTTAAAAGTGTTAGAATTCCAATAAGTTAATTGTTAAATACTTACTGAGACTTTTTCTTGAATATCATTACATATCAACCAAAGCTACCCTCACAACTGATCTGATTATCATAGCTTCCCATGAAGTTTAATTTTATAAATTTCCTTTGAATACAGAGGCTGTTTTCTCCCAGAGAAGGTTTGCGTTTTCATAGAGACAACATATTCTCCTTGACACAAAACATATTCTCAAGTGAAGTTGTAAGATAAACCTTTGAGTATTAAAATATGCACATACTTATACAGGAATGTTGGGGTTGAATCTATTTTATTCAAAATACATCTGGCCTAATGAAACTCAAAACTGACAATGTAGATGATATTTACTCTGGTAAGTATTTGTGGTGAAATCATAAATAAATTCATGTAATTAGGGAGCTACATATGATTACCCCATGCATATCTGAAGTTAAGAAATGTTTCACTCTGCAGTACCAGAATCAATATTGATAATTGGGAAAATGCTAGAATCCATTATTAAGGAAGGAGTAGGACATTTGGAAAATCATAATATAATTAAACAGTTTTTTAAAACTGTAGTTTTTTGAAAGGAAAATCACAAAGTTGAGTGCTCTTTCATGATAAAAGAAGTCGGTTGGATAAAATGATACCAGATGTAATATATTTGAATTTCAAAAGAGAAAAAATAAAGTGCTACATCAAAGGTTACTACATAGGACAGGAATGCATGGCATAAGGGGTAATATGTTAACATGTATAGAAGATTGGCTAACCAACAGAAAACAGGGCATTGGAATAAACAGATCATTTTCAGATTGGCAAACTGTAACAATGGAAAACCACGGGGCTTAATGGTGGCCCTCAGCTACTTACAATATATATTAATGACTTGGACAAGGGAGCTGAGTGTGTTGTAGCCAAATTTGCTCTAAAGATAACATGGAAAGTAAGAGAAAAGAAGAGAAAATCTGAGGTAGAATCTTATAAGTGGATATGGTATATTGGGTGGCAGAATTGGGTGAAGAGTCTGGTTCAGCTCATCTCCACCTTTTACACTTTTTATAAGCACTCTGGCAAGATTCTCACCAAGCAGCAGTGATTTGCTAATTGATTGTTATGAACACTTGTTCACTTAACACTTGAATTGTTCACAGTCCAATTCACCTTATTACTATTCTTCTTGTCACCTTATCAAACTCATCAGATATTGGGAAAACCTGATATAGAAACCAGAGCGGGTGTTTGGCGAGTTGAATTCACCATTTGCTCCAAACGACCTCAATGGTAGAGACTGGGCACCAACATCTCAGGGCATGTTCCATGGGCACTAGCCACACACATCCCACAATGCCATGGGTATTGGCATCTGACATGTGTCAACCTCTAAGAACCCGCACGGCACATTTCTGATCCAGTTACAGAATGGTATTGAACTTCAAAGCTACATCATAGGCTGCACTACCAACCATCATTTTAATGTTACAGCTGTCTCCCCTGTCAGGGGCATCTTCAAGTAGCTTTGTGTTAATTACATACGAGAATGGCTCCCACAGAAAATCAAGGAACAGTTTTTTTTATTTGTTCATGGAATGTGAGTTGCTGGCAGGACCAACATTCATTGCCCATCCCCAACTGTCACTTTAACTGACTGGAATAATCATGCCATTTCAGAGGGCACTTTAAGTCAACCATATTGCAGTAGGTCTGGAATCACATGTGGGCCAGATGAGATAAGGACAACAGATTTCCCTCCTAAAGGACATTAATTGGGTTTTAATGTCAATGGTTACATGGTCACCACAAGGCTATTTTTTAATTCCAGATTTTAACTGATTCAAATTCCACCACATGCTAGAGTCCCTAGATTACTAGTCAAATGACAATACCACTGTAGCACCACTATTCGTTGAAAGACTATTTCTGTAATTAGTGAAAGCAGATACTTTGAACCGTAAGAAATTATTTAATGTACATGTTCAGTGTTTAGGATGATTTCATTTAAAATCATTTAGAATCTTGTAGGGGCCTGAATGATATGGACCACAGTGAGATTTATGGCATAATCATGCAGAAAATCTATCCAAGACTATTTTGAAATTGAGAGCAACTTACTGCATCTGCCAGGGCGAGGCAAATTCATCACAAGGCAATGGTGAGGCACTACTTGCCTTATAAATATATGGCTTCCTATCTTACCAAATGGGCCAAACAACCTAGGCATTGAAAATGCTTAAACTGGAAGTTAGCAGTACAAGGTGAATTCAGCTCACACTGGCTGTGAGGGTCCTCAATATTGTTCAACATCAAACAGAATCTCTGGGCACAATCCATCGACACCAGCTGCATGCAACCTTCACTTCAAACATCTGCATTCAACATTTGCCAACACTTCATGTTCCTCATAGCGTCTCTCCAATCCACTTGCAGACCACTTAAGAAAACAGACTTACATCGCAGGGCACACCAGCAACCAGTACAGAAAGACTGCTGCAAGGAGACTTAGCATCCAGCTCATGGATTGGACCAGGCTGCATCTCAGGGCTGCTCACTTGCTCTCTTAGAGTTCACACATTTAGCTCCTGCCTGAATGCTCACAGTATTGCTGCTTTGCATGCCTTGCCAGTTAGTCATTGGTACTTCAGCAACAGGACTGCTTTATTGTGTTATGAAGATGTAAGTGTGTACTGTACCTTTAAGACAGAGAGGAAACTGGCAAGGACTGACTGAAAGCACAGACTGTGCTGAACAATTTAAATATGTAACATTTGGTTGAAACAAATAGTTGGTGCTGCATTGCCATGGAACAAAAACAAATTCAAACTCAGCCAATCAGTTTAAACTATGCCCCAGATATCACAATCCAATCGAACTTGAATTTTACTGTTTGGGATGACATCAAACCAATGAAATGATCTGATGTTTGGGGTATAAAACAAGACATTTTGAACAGTTAGGGGGAACTGCAAAAAAAAATCAACAAAAACAGACTGCTAGCTGAATAGCACTCTGAAAGGTACCTGTCCATAAGAAAGTTGTGCAGCAGAAGACTGAAGAAAAGACAACTCAGGAAAATACAGAGGAAAATCTACAGAGGAGAATCAACAAAGAAGAATCAACAAAGCTGGCTAGTTTTGAAACATGATTATTTTTTGTAAATCTTAGTTGGGTTTATTTTTAATTGGACCAGTTTTGTAGAAAGGGAGGTAAAAGATAGGTTTAAGAGAAAGGAGTTGTAAATAGTTGTTATTTTAATGTTCTCTGTTGGACTTAAATAATAAAATTGTTAATTTTTACTTTAAATAGTGATGTCTGGGATAGTTCTTTGCCTCTTCGAAATTTAACATATTATAGCACGAGGTGAACTTCTGTGTGTCGGATTTAAATTAGCAGAGGGGTTTACTCAGTGTTGGCACAGTTTGGGGGCTCATCCAGGATTCAGGATGATATGCACTTGATTACCTAAGCTATCCATGACCTCTTTACACAGCCAAGCAGTAAAATTAGACCCTTAATCCAACTGAATCTCTCTGGATAGCCCATACTGTGTGAAGAAAGCTACTAACTCCTCTACCATCCTTTTTGCCTTAATACTCTGTAATGGAATTGCCTCTGGAAATTTGGTAGACACATCCATTATGGTTAACAAGTACTGGTTCTCACTTTTAATTCACGGGAGGAGTCCTACACAATCAATTATAACCCACATGAAAGGTTCTTCCAATGTGGGAATTGGCAATAAAGGTGGTAGAGGAGTTAACAGCTTTCTTCACGCGATATGGGCTACCCAGAGAGATTCAGTTGGTCTTATTTTACTGCCTGGCTGTTTATGGAATGCTTAGGTATACAGCTCTTTAAATCAAGTGCATATCATCCCGAATCCCGGACGAGAGCATTTTGACTGTGATTGCACTTGTTCACGTTCGCTTTATACGGTAATGGATGGCTGAAAGCTCCTTCCCAGATTTAATTTATGAAATGTGTTTTGTAGTGTCTTCCTTGCCAACCTGAACACCAGTTACTTGAGCAGTTTGGGCATTGCTAGCACCTATTCCTATTGTCACAACCCAAAGGCAGAGCTACAGAGCAATGCTGCTCACTTTACCTTTTCATCCCTCGGGTTCAAGTTCAAATCCAGCACAGACCAAGAGTATGAAGGATTCTTCTATCTGCTGCCTGCAAAGCACTTCTGTAAAGCAAAACGGAGATAAGTGAGTATAGGTCCTTACTTTTGAATGAATAGCTTCACTCAATCTAGAAATGGAAATGTCAGTCGGGATTGCTGAACCACAGTAGGATTGAAGGCACCTCTGTTGGGGCAGGTTTGAAGGAACTTTAGAAAGTTGGCATCAGACCTTGAAGATCATGTTGACAGCATACTGTCAGGATTACCCGAATGATTGGGATAAAGGTATCCCATTCATATTGTTTGCCAGTAGAGATTCCCCAAACAAATCTACTCAGTTTATTTCCTTCGAGTTAATATTCGGGCATGAAGAGAGAGGCCTGTTGAAATTAATTAAAGAGAAATTGACAGGACTAAAGTCGGAGATCTCACACTTAGATAATAGGTGAGTTTGCTAAACAGGACCTAAAGAGGGCACAGCATAGAATGAAGCAGGTGGCAGATAGAAACTGTGAGACTCAGACGTTTTCCCATGGGGATGATGTGTGAGCACTGTCACCAGTGATAGGAGATCCCTTCAAAGCCAGGTTTAGTGGTCCCTATTAAAATGAGAAAAAGTTGAGTCAGGTGAATTATCTAGTAAAGATGCCAAATTAAAAGAAAAACTGTGTTGGGTATGTCATGTGAACATGTTGAAGCCATATTATGTGAGAGAGAAAGAACTGGAGAAAAAATGTTAGTTACTGCCTTACAGAGTGAGGAATCAAATCCAGATGTTGTAGATTTTGTTGTGCCTCAAAATATGTTAAAAAAAATGAAGAAGCCCTTGAGAAGTAGGATAGGTTAGTAAACTAGGAGACAGTCAGGTCTGCAGATGCTGGAGGTCAAAGTTGAGAGTGTGTTGCTGGAAAAGCACAGCAGGTCAGGTAGCATCCGAGGAGCAGGAAATATAGATTTTCCTTCTATATTTCCTGCTGCTCGGATGCTGCCTGACCTGCTGTGCTTTTCCAGCAACACATTCTCAACTAGGGTTAGTAAACTATCTGTCTCAGGAGTAATGAACACAGTTGAAAGATTTGTAACTGCAGTATAAGGATATATGTAGGAATCAGATGGGGAGGACTAATGCTTTTGTACATGAAGGAGATGTAGGGAACGCTGTTCCAACAAAACAACACCCCTATTGACTTAATCCTTTCAAAGTCCGACAGGTCCAGAAGGAAGTGCAGGCCATAGTCATTGAGGATATCATTGCACAAGCCAGAGCGCTTGGAATTCACCAATCATCTTAGTTCCCAAACTTGACGCGACTCAACAATTTTGCGTGGATTATCGAAAGGTCAACGCCGTTACAAAATCAGACTCATATCCAATACAGAGATTGGAGGACTGTATCGAGAAAGATGGACAAGCCAGTTACATCACCAAGTTCGACACTGCGTAGTTCCTGGTAGGTACCTTTATCAGAAACAGCAAAAGAAATTTCTGCGTTTCTAACTTCAAATGAGCTATATCAATTCAAGGTGATGCCCTTTGGAATGAAGAATGCACCCGCCACATTCCAAACACTCATGAACAGAGGCTGGGGTAACAAACTGTGCAGCCTATTTGGATGATGTTGTGATCTTTAGTGAGTCCTGGAAAGATCACATGGTACAGTCAGCAGAACTCTGAACGACTATGAGAAGCAAAACGGGTAATAAATTTAAACGAAAAGGAATTCACAAAATCAGAGGTGATGTTCTTGGGACATTACATCGGCCAGGGAAGGGTGACCCCACGGAATGCAAAGACGAAGGCCATCGAGAAATCTCCACGACCAACCTCGAAGAAAGAGGTACTTTGATTCTTGGGACTAAGCAGATTCTATTGGAAGTTTGTTCCAAACATCAGCAATGTTGTGGCACCATTAACCAATTTGCTGAAGAAGAACACAAAGTTTCGATGGACAGAACAATGCCAGGAGGCATTCAACCATTTAAAAGCAATATTAACCACCACACCAATTTTAGCTACACCAAACATTTCAAAACCCTTCGAAGTTGCCATTGAGTTGGAGCTGTACCGCTACAGGAAGATGAGGATGGGATTGAAATGCCAGTTGCTTACTTTTCGAAGAAACTCAACATCCACCAGAGGAAATACTCCACAATCAAAAAAGAACTATTGAGTTTGGTACTCAATTACAACATTTTAATGTGTATGTCACAAACAATGTGTCGGAGACGGTCGTGTACACGGATCACAATCCTCTTACATTCTTGGAAAACTTTAATGACAAGAATATGAGACTATTTTATTGGAGTCTTACATTGCAGACTTTTAATTTACAAATCGTACATGTTGTGGATCATGAGAGCATAATTGCAGATGCGTTATTGTGGATTTAACTGATAAAGTATAGAAGAGATTGATATCTATTCAGTGTTGTATATATATGGGAAGACATTAATATGAACTTAGATTAAAGTCATATATATGTCATGGTAATGTGGTTAAGGAAAAGAAACAAAATTTGAAGCCATCTTTTCATTATGACGATCTTTTTTTTCTTAAGGGGGGAGGTGTTATGAACGTGTAGGTGTGCACTGTACCTTTAAGAGAGAGAGGAAACTGGCAAAGACCGACTGAAAGCACACAGGGTGCTGAACAATTTAAACATGTCACATTTGGTTGAGACAAATAGCTGGTTTTGCATTGTCATGGAACAAAAACAAATTCAAATTTGTTTTTAAATGGTACACCCGATACCAAAATCCAATTGAACTTGAATTTTACTGTTTGGGATGACATCAAACCAATGAAATGATCTGATGTTTTGGGGTATAAACCGGACATTTTGAACACTCTACTCATAGTGTCATAGAGTCATACAGCATGGAATCAGACCCTTTGGTTCAACTCACCCATGCTAACTAGATATCCCAATCTGACATAGTCCCATTTGCCAGCATTTGGCCCTATTCTTCTCAACCCTTCCTAATCATATACCCATCCAGATGCCTTTTAAATGTTGTAATTGTACCAGCTCTACCACTTCCTCTGGAAGCTTGTTCCATACATGCACCACCCTCTACATGAAAAAAAACTCTCAGGTCCTTTTTAAATCTTTCCCCTCTCACCTTAAATCTAAGCCCAACATAGGAGAAATTGAGGAGTCAGACTTTCATCTCTATAATTGTAATGAATCCAATAAGTTTAAGAGTTTGTGAAGAGGCATCAGTCACTGAATAATTGAATACAATTTCTTGCAATGAAAGAATGTTGAATAATATCTAATTGTACTTGAATGAATGGTGTACCAGAGTAGGAATTGTAAGAAATTAGTCTTGTTACTTGGGAATCAATTCTATGTAATAACTTAGAAATTCCTCAAAGTAATATATGTGGATAATCATGCACCTATCAATATGTAAAAACAACAGGCAGGAACAGACAGACTGATCCATCAACTCAATCTGTCCTATGTTCATGATGAGTCACTTCCTACTTGCTGCCTTTAACAGAAATATCAATTGTAATTAGCAAATATAAATGTACTGCAAGCAAGGGATCAGAGTAGAATTAGACAAAGTACTACAACGTACTGCTTTCCTTTGTTTCCAAAAAAAAGTTCTTAAATAAAGACGAAGTGCGTGAGAAATTCAGCTGGTTTGGCAGTATTTGTGGAGGGAGAGAGAAAGACAAAATTAGTGTTTTTAGTTCAATACGATTCTACTTTGGAACTCTTCTTCACTCAATCCTAGAAATCCTCTACCGAGAAAGGAGAGGTCACTTATTGAGTACATCCAAAATAAAGGTTGGTAACTTCTTTGATTCTATAATTAAATGCAAATAGTTTGGGTCAGAGTTAAAGGTAGAATATCAGCCACAACCTTGATGAATGATGAACCATATTCATAAGTTCAAATGTTCAACTCCAGCTCTTATTTCTTATAATCAGCTGTTACCAGTAGTTATGCTGTGTCATTGGTAGATAGTGAGGCAACACAGTTAGTTCACCCACATAAACATTTTGGGTGGCACAGTGGTTAGCACTGCTGCCTCATAGCGCCAGAGACCCGGGTTCAATTCCCACCTCAGGCGATTGACTGTGTGGAGTTTGCACATTCTCCCCGTGTCTGCGTGGGTTTGCTCCAGTTTCCTCCCACAGTCCAAATATGTGCAGGTTAGGTGAATTGGCCATGCTAAATTTCCTGTAGTGTTAGGTGCAAGGGTAAATGTAGGGGAATGGGTCTGGGTGGGTGCGCTTCAGCAGGTCGGTGTGGACTTGTTGGGCCGAAGGGCCTGTTTCCACACTGTAAGTAATCTAATTTGTAAGAACCTGTGTTTCCTTTCCCTGACAGCAGCAATTCACAAGCATATATTCTGTTCTCTTCTAATTTCCTACCCTCTGATGGTGTTTGTTGTGTTAAAATTTAAAGCAAAAGGTGGAAAGGTCAACTGCCAGGCAGATATGAATTCTCTCAATGTAATCACATCAGAATAGCTGGTGTAATTTAAATTCAATTGTTCCCTCCCTCTCTTCCAACCCTCTAGTTTTGTTGTTGTACTGTTCCTGATGACAGTGCTTGGAACTTTTCTTTTCTAACCAGCGACATGGGTGATCTGACCAATGATTTGTAGAGGAGTAGTATCACTTCTTTGCTTTTATGCTCTATGCCTCTAGTTATGAGCCTAAATATCCTATAAGTCTTCTTAACAACTGTTTCAAAGGACATGAGGAGCAATAGGTTAACACAGAGAATGGTTTGTGTGTGGAAGGAAGTGCCAGAGGAAGTGGTGGATGCAGGTACAGTTACAATGTTTAAAAGATATTTGGATAAGTTTATGATTAGGAAAAGTTTGAAGGGCTATGTGCCAAGCACAAGCAAATGGGACTAGTTTAGTTTGGGAACATGGTCAGTGTGAACCGAAGGGTTTTTTTCTATGCTGTGTGAGTCTATGACTCTATAAGTTGCCTGACCACCTTCAAAGAATTATGCATTTTTACCCTGAGGTCACTCTGCTCCTGTGCTTATGCGTTTGTTATGTTATGCACTTATATTGACATTTTAAAACTTGACTTGGAAACATTTTTGTAAAGAACAAGTACCAAAACTGGAGATCTAAAATTCTTATGAAATATCACAAAAGGAAGGGCATTAGCCCATATTTGCAATGACTGAAAATCTAATGGGGCCTGCTGTTAGCTCGACTTACCCTTCCATGTTTAGATTCTCCAAATTTTGATAAGTTGCTGAATGTGTAGGCTGATGACATTGCAGCAGTGAAAGCAGGGCATCTTGGATCTAAGCAAACAGACCACATCACTATGTACTGTTGTAAAATGTGTATATAAAAGAGAATATCTTTAATAACTATCAATTATCACATACCTTGACAGGATTGAATGAATCAGCCCTTTGTCTTTCTGCAAGCAGCAGGGGAGAGATTAGATGTCCTAAACTTTGCCGCCAATTAGTTATCTGTCTATAATCTTATTTCTAAACAAAGAAATTCATTATTGTTTCACTAATCCTTGTGTATGAATGATACATTTATGACAAATGAAAGGAGAACGATACATGTACCTACTTAACCAATCAGATTGAAAGATTGTAAAATTAACAATGGAAGTAATAAAGGGGAAGAGTAAATTAGAGTGGAAGAATTCAGCACTGAATCAAGTACATTATTAGAAGAGGGAATAAAAGATTGGATTAAAAGAGAGAAGTGGTGGGAATAAGAGGTAGAGAGGGTTAGAGAAAAAAAAGAGCCAGAAAAGTTAAATATCTATAGTTTTAAACCCCCAACAATTAAAACCTAACTGAATGATGTTCAAAACCCATAGCAGTTAATTTTCTCTATCAGAGAGATTAATTAGCCATAATGTACATGTACGAGTTGCTCAGAGAATTCTTAGATTGAAATGGACAAGGCTAAACTCTTTGCAAGCTGAGCATTTCATCAAATATAATTCACATCATTTAATGCATTTAATGGTGAGGCAGGCAGAGAAATTCTACTTGCAGTAGAGCAGCACATCTCAAAGTGTGATTTTTGGATGATTGTTCTTGTTTGCATTTACTGTAGCATGTACAAACAAAGAAAATGCCTGACCTTAGATGCAGCATTATTTTGATGGCCAATTATAACTGAGTAGGTTCTCATGGAAATATGAAAAAGAAGTGTTCGTATTGATAAGCACATTGAGGTTGTCACACTTTTAGTTTCAGATGATAAGACTATAAGCAATAAGAACAGAACCTTTCAGCCTGCACTGTCATTTAACAGACCAAGTGGACATTCCTCAAGTTCTCTTTCCTGCCCTTTCCCTGTAACCCTTAATTCCCCTCCTGATCAAAATCTATTTGTCTCAGCCTGAAATATACCCATGGTCTTGCCCTCACAACTCTCTGTGGCAAGGAGTTCCAAAGGCTCACAACTCTCTAAGAGAAGAAATTCATCCTCATTTTAGTCTTAAATTGGTACCCCTTTATTCTGAGACTATATCTTCTGGTCCTTCTCGTATGAAGGGAAAAGTCCTCTCTACGTTTACCCTGTCAAGCCCCTTAAAAATCTTATGCGTTTCAATGAGATCATCTCTCATTCTTTTAAACTCCAGTGAGTACAGTGCCAACCTGTTTAGACTTTGCTCATAAGAACAATCCCTCATTCCTGCTCTGAACTGTCTCCAATGAAATGATACTTTCCTTAAATAAGGGAACCAAAACTGCACACAGTATTCCAGATATGGTCACCTTGTACAGTTGCAGTAAGACTTCTCTACTCTTGTACTTCAACCATTTGAAATAAGGGGCAACATTCCATTAGCCTTCCTGATTATGCTGCACCTCAGTGTTACCTTTCTGTGTTTCATGCACAAGTACCTCCAAGTCTCCACTGTGTTGCAGCTTTCTGCAATATGTTTCAATATAAATAATTTTCTGATCTTTTTTCTCTCTTCCAAAGTGATCAACCTCTGGTACTCCCCCAAAAGTGGGGCAGCATGGTGGCTCAGTGGTTGGCACTGCTACCTCACAGCACCAGGGTCCCAGGTTCGATTCCAGCCTTGGACGACTGTCTGTATGGAGTTTGCACATTCTCCCCGTGTCTGTGTGGGTTTCCTCAGGGTGCTCCAGTTTCCTCCCCCAGTCCAAAGATGTGCAGGCCAGGTGAAATGGCCATGCTAAATTGACCATTGCGTTAGGTGCATTTAGTCAGAGGGAAATGGGTCTGGTGGGTTGCTCTTCGGAGGGTCAGTGTGGACAGGTTGGGCCGAGGGGCCTGTTTCCACACTGTAGGGAATCTAATTAAGAATTCAATGATTTGTGGAAAATTACAACCATGCAGCCACTATATCTACCTCCTTTAGAATCCTAGGATCCAAGCCATTATCCGCCTCTACATAGAACACAGAACATAGAACGTTACAGCACAGTACAGGCCCTTCGGCCCTCGATGTTGCGTCGACCTGTGAAAATAATCTGATGCCCATCTAACCTACACCATTCCATTATTATCCATATGGATGTCCAATGCCCATTTAAATGCCCTTAATGTCAGCTAGTCTACTATTGTTGGTGGCAGGCTATTCCACACCCCTACTACTCTCTGATTGAAAAAAACTACCCCTAATATCTGTCCTAAATCTTTAGCGCCATTAGTTTGTCTAATACTATTTCTCTAGTGATGATGATACTTGATTCCTCCCCTGTATTCGTTAGCATTAATGGATTAAAAGTATCTTTCACTGTAAAAACTGATACAAAATATCTGTTTAACTCCTCTGCCATTTGGTAGATGATTTGCCGAAAGATGGAAGTGCCACAAGGAATAATTACTAGAACATCATTAATCAACATTCAATGTAGAAATGGTAGCATCACGTGTCATTTACCTCACTGCCCATTCTATCTAAAAATATAGTCGTTGCATCTCCTCAGCAGGCTTCAATTAATTTGCCTATTCTAGCCAATCTCAAAATTGCATTGAAGATTCCGTCATGAGTGCTCCAAGTTAATCTTTGAAGAAAGTTGTGCACTTCAACTGCTGAAATGAAATCTGAAAAATTACCATATATTTCTCTTATTCAATCAAAGATATCAACAAAGGACAAGGAAATCAACTCTTTCCCATCTTTCCTGTACACTGTGTAATTGTAATATATTACTACTGATATTCCTAATGATTTTCAGTTGTTTATTTGGCCTAGATTCAGAGCTACCGTATATACCCTTGTAAGAGTCGAATTTTTTAGACTATGTCTTAAGGTTAAATTTATGGAGTTGACTATCACACGAATAATGCTTTTATTTATTTATTTTTTTTTTTTCTTATCCCCTGCACCCATGGTGTGTGTGTGCAGGTGTGAGACACAGTGAAAAGACACAAAGTGCACGAATCTTTATTCAATTTCCACCACCAGGAAGATAGGAAAGACACCCGAGTGGCCAGTGACAAGCACTGCCCTTCAAACCACAGGGCAATGCTGTGTGATCAAAACAGTGAAGGGGAGGGTAGGGACTAAATCAAAATAGAGTTGGAGGGAGAAATGATGCACTCCACTCCCTGCGGCGCCCACCTCTCCCTGAACGACTCCAGGGTGTCGGTGGACACCGCGTGCTCCTTCTCCAAGGACACCCGGGCTCTAACGTAACCCCGGAAGAGGGGCAGGCAGTCGGCCCTAACGACCCCCTCCACGGCCCGCTGCCTGGACCTGCTCGAATAATGCTTTTAAAGGGTTGAATTTCATGCGCGTCATTAGAAGCCCAGTTGATCGCTAAACGAACAAAGAAAAAGACACAATGAATTACAGTAATTACCAGGTAAAAAGAATAGAAAATAAAATGAATTACTAATTATTCCATCCACCGTTTTTATTTCTTATTATTCTCTCTTTTATAAAAATAATTTACCTTGGAGCAGCAATGACAACATCAGTGCAGCTGAGGGCTAGATTGGAATCCTGGACCGGAGTGGGACGGCTGGCAGAACGGAGGACAGCCGGCAGACTGGAATCCTGGACCGGAGTACGATGGCTGGCAGAATGGAGCAGGACAGCCAGCAGACTGGAATCCCGGACCGGAGTGCGATGGCTGGAAGAATGGAGGACAGCCGGCAGACTGGAATCCTGGACCGGAGTGGGACGGCTAACAGAATGGAGTGGAACTGCCAGCAGATCGGAGTCCCAGAAAAGAGCAGGATGGACAGCAGACAGGAATCCCGGACCAAAGTGGGACGGCAGAACGGACAGGGAGACCGGCAGTCTGGAGTCCCGGAGTGGAGCGGGACGGCCGGAAGACCAGACTCCCAGAATGGAGCAGGTTGGCCAACAGAACAGAGCAGGACTGCCAGCAGCCCGGAGTCCGGGAACGGAGCAGGATGGCGGGCAGACTGGAATCCCAGAATGGAGTGGGATGGCCAGCAGAACAGAGTCCCAGAGCGGAGCAGAACAGCCGTACAAAAAGTGAATACTAATTATAGTGCTCGCTCAATAATGAACTTAAGAAATCCGAAGCCTAATGTCGGTGTGAATTATGTGAAGAACTAGGGTGAAGTTTTACATGAGATATATAGAAAATTCCAGATTTTTTGGCCAAAAATCAATTTTACATGAGATCGACTTTTACTCGAGTATATATGGTAATTACATTCTTGCTATTTTGGAAGGCAATGTGAATCATATGGCACTTGCATATTAACTGAACACTAGATGGCCCTAACACATTGGGCTATATTTTCTCCACGAAGGAAACCTTTTTGTCCTGTGAAGTACAAATTAGGAAAAGTAGGCCATTTGGCCCTTTCAGCCAATCCCACCCTTCAGTAAGATCATGGCTGATCCGTTTTGAATTCCACATTCATCTATCGCCCAACAATCTCCGATCCCCCCACCTAATAAGAATCTACCTGTGCCTTAAAAATACTCCACCTCCACTACTTTTTGATGCAATGAATTCCAAAGTCCTACAACTCTCTGACAGAAAACAATTTCTCTGCATCTTTATCCTAAAAGGGCTATTCCAAATTTGTAAGCTGTGCCTTCCTAGTTCTACTCATCGACAAGAGGCAATCATCCTTTTCCCATCCAACTTGTCAAGACCTTTCAGCCTTTTACATACTTCAATCAGGTCAGCCCTCACTCTTCTAAAACTCCAGTGAAAACTAGCCCAGCCTGAGTAACTTTTCCTCCTTAGAGAACACCCTTATTTCATGTATCGAACAAGTCTATGCCTTGATTTGCTACATCTGCTCCAGCTTGACTCTTTGCTCCCCCTTGTTTAGTTTAGACTCAAAACTATCTTTATGATACAGACACCCTTTCCCTAGTTCTGTTGCCAGTCACCTCCAAATCAGTATCCACTTCTCCTAACAATTCAAATGTGGCTCAGGTAATAAGCCAGAGACTACTGCCCTTGTGGTTCTGTTATTTAGATTAGATTACTTACAATGTGGAAACAGGTCCTTCAGCCCAACAAGTCCACACCGACCCGCTGAAGCGCAAATCACCTAGACCCATTCCCCTAAGTTTACCCCTTCACCTAACACTACAGGCAATTTAGCATGGCCAATTCACCTGACCTGCACATTGTTGGACTGTGGGAGGAAACCGGAGCACCCGGAGGAAACCCGCGCAGACACGGGGAGAATGTGCAACCTCCACACAGTCAGTCGCCTGAGGTGGGAATTGAACCCAAGTCCCTGGCGCTGAGGCAGCAGTGCTAACCACTGTGCCGCCCACTTTAATTCGGTGCCTAGCTCTTCATATTGTCTATGCAGAACCTATTTCCTTGTTCTTCCTGTGTCGTTCGTATCTCCATGGAGCACAACAACTGAATCTTTCCCCTCCCACTCCAAGTTGCTATCGAGCCCTGAGCAGATGTACCAGGTCCTGGTGCCAGAAAGACAACATATCCTTCTGGCTTTATGCTCTTGGCTGCAATGAACAATGTCTATCCCCCACATTGCATTAATCTCAACTTCCAATAAATTCCATTTTGCTGCGCTCATTTGAATGATTTCGTCTACCATGGTCCCAAAGTTAGTTGGCTGATTCAGCCCTGACTCTCATCCAAACTTGTGGAAAGTTTTTCAAACTTGTTGGACAATTGCAAAGCTGGAGCTCTTACATTCCTGTCCTCTGGGTTCCCTTACCTATCTCACTCGCAGTTACACCCTCCATTTCCTGACCACTGACCAAATCAGAAGACCCTCTTCTAAAGGCTGGTATAAAATATTCAGGTAACATTTCCCCTCCCTGATATGTTACAGTATTAGTCATTTCGTCTCCAGTTCATAAACTCTGAACTAAAGTTGTTTGAACTGTAAACACTTACTGCTTGCCCTGGATCAGACTAGCATCCAGGAATTCCCACATGTTGGGCACATCATCTGAACAGCCATTTATTCTGAGTTTTTCTTTAATCTAACTATTGAATATAATTTATTTTTCCTTTTTACAGACTTTATTAAACCTACCACTACTCCTGTATTATTTTAAAACTTTTGAATAGAATAGACCATATCTGGATACCAGGTAAATGTCAAACTTATATTTCCAAAAAAAAGTTTACTCATAATAAATGTCACAAACATGGCACTTTGCAGTTTTGTGGGTGAGGGAATGGAGAAGGAGCATGTTTTGTGTATTCACACTTTACAATGGCAGCTGGCCATCTAAAACATCAGCTGCTTCCACCAAAGTGGGATTTTTCTAGCATTGGAGTGTGAAACTTAATAGACGAAGGTTAGACCTGGTAAGATTCTGTGGATTTATTTCAATAACCAGGCTACCCCTTTGTAGACATAAGGTACACATTTGGATATGGTTCTGGGATATCTGTGAGATAGGTAAGGTGCTCTTTGGTGGAGGACAGGTATCCTTTGGGATAAATAAAGTGCACTTTGAAGAAGAGTCAAATTGGATTTGAAATGTTAACTCTGTTTCTCTCTCCACATGCAGCAACTCCTGGTTTTGTTCCATATGGCCTACAGCAGTCTGATAAAGTGGCTTATCATCATGAATTGTTGGAGGGATGGTAAGAGATAAGCTGGAATTGCCAGTGACACTTACATTCCAAGAATGCATGTAGAGGAACAACTGAAGCAGAATCTAATATAAGTGTAAATATAATTATGACAGGCAGGTATGGACAGGGAAGATGAAAACAAACTATAATTGGTAGTTGAGTGCTTCCGGGTTACACCCAAAATATTGAATTCTATACCTCCTGATGCTGCCTGGCTTGCTGTGTTCTTCCAGACCCCTGCCTGCCTACTTTGGATTTCAGCATCTGCCGTTTTTTTTGTTTCTATCCGATTAAAAGGGATAGGATATTTGGAGCAGGACTTAGTAGAAATGTATTTAAGCGAATGCTGTTTAAAATGTTAATCATTACCTACATTTAGCTAATTGGGAATTTGAAAGTGAATTTATTGAATTTTGATTGGTTAGTAAAAAAAAGGGATACTGTTATTCAGCATGCAATGTAAAAACATTGTGTACATTTGTATTTTAACATTTTTTCAAAATAATGGTAAACTAGTAAGCAGATTGTGCAAGAGTCTTTGTTATGTTTGCTTTATTTTCTTGAGTACCTAATATTAGTTCTCTGGAGAGTGAGTCTAAGGAATTGACAATAGAAAACTGAGAAATTATGGAGACATTGACAGGTACTTTGTATATGTCTTCACCATGTAAGACTTACAAAAAACAGCACACACACTTGAAAATCAAGAATTGAAAGCTAAGGAGAAACTTAAAACAATGAGCATCACTGAAGAAAAAGAGGTGAGAAGCCTTTTCAACCTAAAGCCTGACAAATCCCTAGGACCAGTTGGAATGCTTTGCATACTCTTTTAAGAAATCGCTGCAGAGATGATAGAGGTATTAGTTATAATCCTCCAAACTTCTTTACTTTCTGGAAGTGTATCAGCAGTTTGAAAATAGCTAATATAAACATCTGTGTTCAATAGAGGAGCAGAAAACAGAAAACTATAGACCAGTTAGGTTCACATCTGCCATAGGGAAATTGCCAGAATCCATCACTAAGCAGTTTATTGTAGGATCCTGAGAAAATCACTATTTAAATGGGCAGAGTCAGCATGGTTTTGTGATAGGCAAATTTCATTTATTTATTAAAGTTTTTGGAGAAATAACTCACAAGGTGGATATGGTGTATTTACAAAAGAAATTTGATATGATGCTGCATCATAAATTACTATGTGAAACAAGATCTCCATTGAGTGGGGGTAACATTTTAGCATGATTGGTTAGCTATCACAAAACAGAGAATAGAGATAAATTAGTCTTTTTTGGATTGGCAGTTGTAACAAGTGAAGTGCTACAGGAGTGAACAAGGGTCAGTGTTGGGTCCTCAAATATTTACAATTATTGGATATAGGGCCAATCAGATAGAGATGAGACCAAATTATATTAAGGTAGATAAGAAAGTGAGTTGTTTACAGGAAGTAGAGAGTTTGCAAATGAATATTGACAGGTTAAGCAAGTGGGAACTAATTGGCAGACCGAGTATAATATGGGAAAATATAAACTTGTCCATTTTGGTGTGAAGACAAGAGATGTAGTGTACTATTTAAAATGGAGAGCGTAATTCAGGAGTATATTGATTTATAGATATCTCAGTACACGAATTACAAAACTTTAGTTTGCAGCTGCAGCAAATTATTAGGATTAGAAATGGAATGTTAGGGTTTTGCAAGGGGAATGGAAAATTCAAGTGGGAAATTTCTGCTGGAGCTATACAGGCAAGACCACATTTGGTGTACTTATTTGAAAAAGATAAAATTGCAATGAAGCATTCAGAGACAGTTCATTTGATTCAGTTCTGGGATGAACAGCTGATCCTCAGATGAAAAGTTGGACAGTTAAAGCATTTCTGAAGAAGGGCTCATGCCCGAATCGTCGTTTCTCTTGCTCCTTGGATGCTGCCTGACCTGCTGCGCTTTTCCAGCAACACATTTTCAGCTCTGATCTCCAGCATCTGCAGTCCTCACTTTCTCCCAGTTAAAGCATTTACCAACCTCCAATACAGAAGAATGAGAGATGATCTTACTGAAACAAATAAGGGCTTGAGGGGACCAGACAGAGCAGATCCTGAGAGGAATTTCCTCTTGTAGGGCCAGCTAAAGACTATGGTAGAGACTGTTCTCTGCAGCCATGATTGGAAGTCCAGAGGCTGTGCCATCAGCCAGAGGTCAGTGTTAAGGATATCTCCTCGGGGTTGGAGAAGAACTGGGAATGGGTAAGTAGGGATATAGTTGTTATCATCTACGCTGATACCAACGACATTGACACGATCAGAAGAAGGTATTTCTTAAAGAATTTAGAAAATTCAGAGCTAAATTAGAAAGCAGATCCTTCAAGGTTTTAACCTCAGGATTATTGTCTGAGCCACGAGTAAGCTGGCATATGGAAAAGAAAGTCACATGGTGTGGGTGGAATGGATTTCACTTTGCGAAGCACTGACAATAGTAGTAGGGTAGAAAGATACAGACATCACTTCAACTGTGCTGGGACTTGTGTCCTAATGAATCGAGTAACTAGGGTTGTAGAGAGGGTTTTAATTAGAGGGGAGAATTGCTTGGGAGAATGAAAGTATAGGCTTACAAAGCAAGCATCGCAGGGCAGCTATTTGGATAATGATACCAAGAGTGGGACTGGAAAGGACAGAATGTACAAAGAAGAACAGTAGCAAATGGTGTTAAAGGGGGAAAATTGGTGAAAAGGTATAATTAACTAATTAAATACACATAGTATTCATAACAAAATTAAATGAAATAACAGCTGAAATAGAGTTTAATGCGTAGCCATGACAGAGACATGGTTACCAGCTCAATACCATGAACTAAATATTCAGGGGTATGTGACTTTTTGAAAGTAAAGGTAGGAAGGAGGTGTGGGGCAGCATTATTCGTACGAGTTGGATTAAGTACGATATCAAGAAATGATCTTGGACTGGAAGGTATAAAATCCATATGGCTGGAAGTAAGAATTAAAAAGTGAAAGAAGACTCTGGTATGAGTAGTCAATAGGCCCCCCTAACAGTAGCTATACAGTGGGATAGAGAATAAATCAGGTGAATACAAGGGCATGTAAAAAAGACAGTACATTAATTATGGATAACTTTAATCTTCATTTAGATTGGGAACGTTACATTAGAAATAGCCATGTAAAAAAACTCATAGAGTGTATTCAGGACAGCTTCCTAGAACAAATTGCTGTTGATCTAAAAATGGATCAGGCTACTTTGGCCCTGGTGATGTGTAATCAGGTTTAATACATGATCTTGGAGTAAAATGATCCTCTAGGAAATAATGACCACAACATGATAGAATGTAGCATTCAATTTGAAAGTGAGACACTTGGGTCAGAATAATTTTGCTAAGCTTAAATTAGAGTCATTACAAAGGAATGAGGGCTGAGCTGGTTTGAGTGAACTAAGAAAGGACTTTATTAGCAAAGATTGTTGAGGAACGATGACAGATGTTTAAGAAAATGGTTGATCACAGATATATCCCAATGAAAAAGAGCCAACCATGATTAATCTGGGAAGTTAAAGAGAGCAACAATTTGAAAGAGAAAACAAGCAACGTGGCAAAGGTTAGTGATAAATCAAAGGACTGAGAAAGCTTAAAAAAATTAACAGTCAACCAGAAAAAAGAGGAGTTGATAAACTGAATAGGTAAACTTGCTTTACTTATATTCAAGGCTGAGATAGACAGACTTTTAATTAGTGAGGGAATCAAGGGTGAGAACTTAAGAACGAGGAGCAGAAGTAGGCCATCTGGCCCTTCAAGCCTGCTCCGCCATTCAATAAGATCATGGCTAATCTTTCCATGGACTCAGATCCACTTACCGACGCTCCCACCGTATCCCTTAATTCCTTTGTTGTTCAAAAAAAATCTACCTTCGCTTTAAAAACATTTACTGAAGTAGTGTCAACTACTTCACTGGGCAAGGATTAACAAGCCTCTGGGTGAAGACATTCCATCTCAATTCAGTCCGAAATCTGCTCCCTCAATAGGCCCACTGGCTCAGTGGTTAGCACTCCTGCCTCACAGCACTAGGGTCCTGGGTTCGATTCCAACCTCGGGCGACTGTCTGTGTTTGCACGTTCTCCCCGTGTCTGTGTGGGTTTCCTCCCACAGTCCAAAAATGATCAGATCAGGTGAATTGGTCATGCTAAATTGCCCCATAGTGTTCGGTACATTAGTCAGAGGGGGATGGATTATTCCTCAGAGGGTCGGTGTGGACTTGTTGGGACAAAGGGCCTGTTTCCACACTGTAGGGAATCTAACCTGATCTTATAGCTAGGCCCTTTTATCCGAGCTTCACCTGCCAATGGAAACATCCTCTCTACTCCTATCTTATCTATTCCCTTCATAACTTTATATGTTTCTATAAGATTCCCCTCTCAATCTTCTGAATTCCAATGAATATAATCCCAATCTACTCAGTCTCTCCTCATGATCTAACCCCCTCAACTCCGGAATCAACCTAGTGAACCTCCAGTGCCAGTACATCCTTTCTCAGGAAAGGAGACCAAAACTGTACACAGTATTCCAGGTGTGGCCTCACCAGCACCTTGTACAGCTGCAACATAACCTCTCCGCTTTTAAACTCAATCCCTTTAGCAATGAAAGACAGAATTCCATTTGCCTTCCTGAAACGTGTTGTACCTGAAGACCAACCTTCAGTGATTCATGTACAAGGACACCCAGGTCCGTCTGCATAGCAGCATGCTGCAACTTTTTAACCATTCAAGTAATAATCCTTTTTGCTATTACTCCTACCAAAATGGTTGACGTTTATTTACATTGTATTGCATCTGGCAGACTTTTGCCCACTCACTCAATGTATCTATGTTCCTCTGCAAAGTTTCAGTCCTCTGCACACTTTGCTCTGCCACTCATCTTAGTGTCATCTGCAAACTTTGCAACCCTACACATGGTCCCCGACTCCAATTCATCTATATAAATTGTAAATGATTGTGGTCTTAACACTGATCCCTGAGGCACACCACGCATCACTGATTGCCAGCCAGGTTATGGCATAAAAACAGGTTGAGGATTATCAGATCAACCGTGATCTTATTGAGTGTTAGAGCAGCCCCAATGGGCTGAATGGCTTACTTCTGCTCCTATATTATCAGATTGTATGATAAGTACCATAAAACATTACACTTCTCTTTCTTAAGCGATTATCTTGTAAACTGTTGAAGTGAGAGTTTCTGAATTATCATTCACCGACCTCTTGCATAAACCAAAACAGCTTCATAAATCTTCTTTCAAAACAGTGCGATTACACCAGACTGTGTAGTAAAATTCATAGGGGGACAATTTTAACTCAAGCCACAAGTGAAAACCAAGTCACTGGCCAGCCAAAATCACACTCAGTTATTGACCACACAGAAAGCTGTCTGGAAAAGTGGTTTCAGTGGGTAGTTCTCTCATTGCTGAGCTACAAGGTTCCAAGATGATGTCCTACTCCAGGATGTGTTGAGTACAAAATATCATAGCCATTGGTGTCTGCCTCTGCCTCGATTCTGCCCCGAGGTAAGTGGGAGAGCATGGGGGTTACTTTAAAAAAAACAGCATTGTCAAGCGATCCCATAGAGTGTGGATGAAAGCTATGTTAAGTAGTTTGGTGTTAAGCCCATCAGAATTAAATCACAGACCACCAAACAGTGGAAAGGAGAAAGGGACACATAGGCAAGTTAGAGAAAGTTGCAGGAACAATAGGGAAATTTAAACTTACACAAATAAAATAGGTTAACGGGATAATCATGTCAAAGAAAACAGAAAGGTTTTTATGTTGTGTTCAGGACATAGTAGGTATCAGTTTGGGTTGTCAGCAGTCTTACTTCTGAATCAGAAAATTGTGGAGTTTCAAAACATATGCCAAGACCAGTGAAATGGATAAATATTTGGAAAGGAACGATTTCTAAGTGTATGGGAAATGAAACTAAGCAAACAACTCTTTCAGAAATCTGGCAAAGCTGCAATGAGTGGAAAGGACTGTGGTTAAAAAAAAAATTCAGTGATTCCATGTTCTGAAACCAGATTACCAAGTCAAGGATATCCTTGACATTGAGTGGCTGTAGGGATGGTGGAGGCTTATATAGACAGGAAAGGAAGATTGGGATATGACTACAACAATACACTACAATAATAAAGGCATATGTTTTGGACATTGTTTTTAACAAACAAAGTAGATTTCTGTACTGTGCCTTTTCTATATTATTGAAGGGTATGATAGTCTCTATGGTCTTGACTAACAATTCAGAGGATTTGAGCTCAAATTCTTGGCTGAAATTTTGGGAATGGGAGTAGGGGCTA